>NW_027445019.1:277500-522500 GCF_048569485.1 Anomaloglossus baeobatrachus
GCCATACAAAGTATAGCCCCCTGCCTCGCCTGGACTACAGGCATGTCCAGAGGCGATCCTCCACCAGTGTGACGCAGCAATAGTGTTCTGACACATGACGGGAGCCATACAAAGTATAGCCCCCTGCCTCGCCTGGACTACAGGCATGTCCAGAGGCGATCCTCCACCAGTGTGACGCAGCAATAGTGCTCTGACACATGACGGGAGCCATACAAAGTATAGCCCCCTGCCTCGCCTGGACTACAGGCATGTTCAGAGGCGATCCTCCACCAGTGTGACGCAGCAATAGTGTTCTGACACACGACAGGAGCCATACAAAGTATAGCCCCCTGCCTCGCCTGGACTACAGGCATGTTCAGAGGCGATCCTCCACCAGTGTGACGCAGCAATAGTGCTCTGACACATGACGGGAGCCATACAAGGTATAGCCCCCTGCCTCACCTGGACTACAGGCATGTTCAGAGGCGATCCTCCACCAGTGTGACGCAGCAATAGTGTTCTGACACATGACAGGAGCCATACAAAGTATAGCCCCCTGCCTCGCCTGGACTACAGGCATGTTCAGAGGCGATCCTCCACCAGTGTGACGCAGCAATAGTGCTCTGACACATGACGGGAGCCATACAAAGTATAGCCCCCTGCCTCGCCTGGACTACAGGCATGTTCAGAGGCGATCCTCCACCAGTGTGACGCAGCAATAGTGCTCTGACACATGACGGGAGCCATACAAAGTATAGCTCCCTGCCTCGCCTGGACTACAGGCATGTCCAGAGGCGATCCTCCACCAGTGTGACGCAGCAATAGTGTTCTGACACATGACGGGAGCCATACAAAGTATAGCCCCCTGCCTCACCTGGACTACAGGCATGTTCAGAGGCGATCCTCCACCAGTGTGACGCAGCAATAGTGTTCTGACACATGACGGGAGCCATACAAAGTATAGCTCCCTGCCTCGCCTGGACTACAGGCATGTTCAGAGGCCATCCTCCACCAGTGTGACGCAGCAATAGTGCTCTGACACATGACGGGAGCCATACAAAGTATAGCCCCCTGCCTCGCCTGGACTACAGGCATGTTCAGAGGCCATCCTCCACCAGTGTGACGCAGCAATAGTGCTCTGACACATGACGGGAGCCATACAAAGTATAGCCCCCTGCCTCGCCTGGACTACAGGCATGTTCAGAGGCGATCCTCCACCAGTGTGACGCAGCAATAGTGTTCTGACACATGACGGGAGCCATACAAGGTATAGCCCCCTGCCTCACCTGGACTACAGGCATGTTCAGAGGCGATCCTCCACCAGTGTGACGCAGCAATAGTGCTCTGACACATGACAGGAGCCATACAAAGTATAGCCCCCTGCCTCGCCTGGACTACAGGCATGTTCAGAGGCGATCCTCCACCAGTGTGACGCAGCAATAGTGTTCTGACACATGACGGGAGCCATACAAAGTATAGCCCCCTGCCTCGCCTGGACTACAGGCATGTTCAGAGGCGATCCTCCACCAGTGTGACGCAGCAATAGTGCTCTGACACATGACGGGAGCCATACAAAGTATAGCCCCCTGCCTCGCCTGGACTACAGGCATGTTCAGAGGCGATCCTCCACCAGTGTGACGCAGCAATAGTGCTCTGACACATGACGGGAGCCATACAAGGTATAGCCCCCTGCCTCGCCTGGACTACAGGCATGTTCAGAGGCGATCCTCCACCAGTGTGACGCAGCAATAGTGCTCTGACACATGACGGGAGCCATACAAAGTATAGCCCCCTGCCTCGCCTGGACTACAGGCATGTTCAGAGGCCATCCTCCACCAGTGTGACGCAGCAATAGTGTTCTGACACACGACAGGAGCCATACAAAGTATAGCCCCCTGCCTCGCCTGGACTACAGGCATGTTCAGAGGCGATCCTCCACCAGTGTGACGCAGCAATAGTGCTCTGACACATGACGGGAGCCATACAAGGTATAGCTCCCTGCCTCGCCTGGACTACAGGCATGTTCAGAGGCGATCCTCCACCAGTGTGACGCAGCAATAGTGTTCTGACACATGACGGGAGCCATACAAAGTATAGCTCCCTGCCTCGCCTGGACTACAGGCATGTTCAGAGGCGATCCTCCACCAGTGTGACGCAGCAATAGTGTTCTGACACATGACGGGAGCCATACAAGGTATAGCCCCCTGCCTCGCCTGGACTACAGGCATGTTCAGAGGCGATCCTCCACCAGTGTGACGCAGCAATAGTGTTCTGACACATGACGGGAGCCATACAAGGTATAGCCCCCTGCCTCGCCTGGACTACAGGCATGTTCAGAGGCGATCCTCCACCAGTGTGACGCAGCAATAGTGCTCTGACACATGACGGGAGCCATACAAGGTATAGCTCCCTGCCTCGCCTGGACTACAGGCATGTTCAGAGGCGATCCTCCACCAGTGTGACGCAGCAATAGTGTTCTGACACATGACGGGAGCCATACAAAGTATAGCTCCCTGCCTCGCCTGGACTACAGGCATGTCCAGAGGCGATCCTCCACCAGTGTGACGCAGCAATAGTGTTCTGACACATGACGGGAGCCATACAAAGTATAGCTCCCTGCCTCGCCTGGACTACAGGCATGTTCAGAGGCGATCCTCCACCAGTGTGACGCAGCAATAGTGCTCTGACACATGACGGGAGCCATACAAAGTATAGCCCCCTGCCTCACCTGGACTACAGGCATGTTCAGAGGCGATCCTCCACCAGTGTGACGCAGCAATAGTGTTCTGACACATGACGGGAGCCATACAAAGTATAGCTCACTGCCTCGCCTGGACTACAGGCATGTTCAGAGGCGATCCTCCACCAGTGTGACACAGCAATAGTGTGCTGACACATGACGGGAGCCATACAAAGTATAGCCCCCTGCCTCGCCTGGACTACAGGCATGTTCAGAGGCGATCCTCCACCAGTGTGACGCAGCAATAGTGCTCTGACACATGACGGGAGCCATACAAGGTATAGCCCCCTGCCTCACCTGGACTACAGGCATGTTCAGAGGCGATCCTCCACCAGTGTGACGCAGCAATAGTGTTCTGACACATGACGGGAGCCATACAAGGTATAGCCCCCTGCCTCGCCTGGACTACAGGCATGTTCAGAGGCGATCCTCCACCAGTGTGACGCAGCAATAGTGCTCTGACACATGACGGGAGCCATACAAAGTATAGCCCCCTGCCTCACCTGGACTACAGGCATGTTCAGAGGCGATCCTCCACCAGTGTGACGCAGCAATAGTGTTCTGACACATGACGGGAGCCATACAAGGTATAGCCCCCTGCCTCGCCTGGACTACAGGCATGTTCAGAGACGATCCTCCACCAGTGTGACGCAGCAATAGTGTTCTGACACATGACAGGAGCCATACAAAGTATAGCTCCCTGCCTCGCCTGGACTACAGGCATGTTCAGAGGCAATCCTCCACCAGTGTGACGCAGCAATAGTGTTCTGACACATGACGGGAGCCATACAAAGTATAGCCCCCTGCCTCGCCTGGACTACAGGCATGTTCAGAGGCGATCCTCCACCAGTGTGACGCAGCAATAGTGCTCTGACACATGACGGGAGCCATACAAAGTATAGCCCCCTGCCTCGCCTGGACTACAGGCATGTTCAGAGGCCATCCTCCACCAGTGTGACGCAGCAATAGTGTTCTGACACATGACGGGAGCCATACAAAGTATAGCCCCCTGCCTCGCCTGGACTACAGGCATGTTCAGAGGCGATCCTCCACCAGTGTGACGCAGCAATAGTGCTCTGACACATGACGGGAGCCATACAAAGTATAGCCCCCTGCCTCGCCTGGACTACAGGCATGTTCAGAGGCGATCCTCCACCAGTGTGACGCAGCAATAGTGCTCTGACACATGACGGGAGCCATACAAAGTATAGCCCCCTGCCTCACCTGGACTACAGGCATGTTCAGAGGCGATCCTCCACCAGTGTGACGCAGCAATAGTGCTCTGACACATGACGGGAGCCATACAAAGTATAGCCCCCTGCCTCACCTGGACTACAGGCATGTTCAGAGGCGATCCTCCACCAGTGTGACGCAGCAATAGTGCTCTGACACATGACAGGAGCCATACAAAGTATAGCCCCCTGCCTCGCCTGGACTACAGGCATGTTCAGAGGCGATCCTCCACCAGTGTGACGCAGCAATAGTGTTCTGACACATGACGGGAGCCATACAAAGTATAGCTCCCTGCCTCGCCTGGACTACAGGCATGTTCAGAGGCCATCCTCCACCAGTGTGACGCAGCAATAGTGCTCTGACACATGACGGGAGCCATACAAAGTATAGCCCCCTGCCTCGCCTGGACTACAGGCATGTTCAGAGGCGATCCTCCACCAGTGTGACGCAGCAATAGTGTTCTGACACATGACGGGAGCCATACAAAGTATAGCTCCCTGCCTCGCCTGGACCTACAGGCATGTTCAGAGGCGATCCTCCACCAGTGTGACGCAGCAATAGTGTTCTGACACATGACAGGAGCCATACAAGGTATAGCTCCCTGCCTCGCCTGGACTACAGGCATGTCCAGAGGCGATCCTCCACCAGTGTGACGCAGCAATAGTGCTCTGACACATGACGGGAGCCATACAAAGTATAGCCCCCTGCCTCGCCTGGACTACAGGCATGTTCAGAGGCGATCCTCCACCAGTGTGACGCAGCAATAGTGCTCTGACACATGACGGGAGCCATACAAAGTATAGCCCCCTGCCTCGCCTGGACTACAGGCATGTTCAGAGGCGATCCTCCACCAGTGTGACGCAGCAATAGTGTTCTGACACATGACGGGAGCCATACAAAGTATAGCCCCCTGCCTTGCCTGGACTACAGGCATGTTCAGAGGCGATCCTCCACCAGTGTGACGCAGCAATAGTGTTCTGACACATGACGGGAGCCATACAAAGTATAGCCCCCTGCCTCGCCTGGACTACAGGCATGTTCAGAGGCGATCCTCCACCAGTGTGACGCAGCAATAGTGCTCTGACACATGACGGGAGCCATACAAAGTATAGCCCCCTGCCTCGCCTGGACTACAGGCATGTTCAGAGGCGATCCTCCACCAGTGTGACGCAGCAATAGTGTTCTGACACATGACGGGAGCCATACAAAGTATAGCTCCCTGCCTCGCCTGGACTACAGGCATGTTCAGAGGCGATCCTCCACCAGTGTGACGCAGCAATAGTGCTCTGACACATGACGGGAGCCATACAAAGTATAGCCCCCTGCCTCGCCTGGACTACAGGCATGTTCAGAGGCGATCCTCCACCAGTGTGACGCAGCAATAGTGTTCTGACACATGACAGGAGCCATACAAAGTATAGCTCCCTGCCTCGCCTGGACTACAGGCATGTTCAGAGGCGATCCTCCACCAGTGTGACGCAGCAATAGTGCTCTGACACATGACGGGAGCCATACAAAGTATAGCCCCCTGCCTCGCCTGGACTACAGGCATGTCCAGAGGCGATCCTCCACCAGTGTGACGCAGCAATAGTGCTCTGACACATGACGGGAGCCATACAAAGTATAGCCCCCTGCCTCGCCTGGACTACAGGCATGTCCAGAGGCGATCCTCCACCAGTGTGACGCAGCAATAGTGTTCTGACACATGACAGGAGCCATACAAAGTATAGCTCCCTGCCTCGCCTGGACTACAGGCATGTTCAGAGGCCATCCTCCACCAGTGTGACGCAGCAATAGTGCTCTGACACATGACGGGAGCCATACAAGGTATAGCCCCCTGCCTCGCCTGGACTACAGGCATGTTCAGAGGCGATCCTCCACCAGTGTGACGCAGCAATAGTGTTCTGACACATGACAGGAGCCATACAAAGTATAGCCCCCTGCCTCGCCTGGACTACAGGCATGTTCAGAGGCGATCCTCCACCAGTGTGACGCAGCAATAGTGCTCTGACACATGACGGGAGCCATACAAAGTATAGCTCCCTGCCTCGCCTGGACTACAGGCATGTCCAGAGGCGATCCTCCACCAGTGTGACGCAGCAATAGTGCTCTGACACACGACGGGAGCCATACAAAGTATAGCTCCCTGCCTCACCTGGACTACAGGCATGTTCAGAGGCGATCCTCCACCAGTGTGACGCAGCAATAGTGTTCTGACACATGACAGGAGCCATACAAAGTATAGCCCCCTGCCTCGCCTGGACTACAGGCATGTTCAGAGGCCATCCTCCACCAGTGTGACGCAGCAATAGTGCTCTGACACATGACGGGAGCCATACAAAGTATAGCTCCCTGCCTCGCCTGGACTACAGGCATGTTCAGAGGCGATCCTCCACCAGTGTGACGCAGCAATAGTGCTCTGACACATGACAGGAGCCATACAAAGTATAGCCCCCTGCCTCGCCTGGACTACAGGCATGTTCAGAGGCGATCCTCCACCAGTGTGACGCAGCAATAGTGCTCTGACACATGACAGGAGCCATACAAAGTATAGCTCCCTGCCTCGCCTGGACTACAGGCATGTTCAGAGGCGATCCTCCACCAGTGTGACGCAGCAATAGTGTTCTGACACATGACAGGAGCCATACAAAGTATAGCCCCCTGCCTCGCCTGGACTACAGGCATGTTCAGAGGCGATCCTCCACCAGTGTGACGCAGCAATAGTGTTCTGACACACGACAGGAGCCATACAAAGTATAGCCCCCTGCCTCGCCTGGACTACAGGCATGTTCAGAGGCGATCCTCCACCAGTGTGACGCAGCAATAGTGCTCTGACACATGACGGGAGCCATACAAAGTATAGCCCCCTGCCTCGCCTGGACTACAGGCATGTTCAGAGGCGATCCTCCACCAGTGTGACGCAGCAATAGTGTTCTGACACATGACGGGAGCCATACAAAGTATAGCCCCCTGCCTCGCCTGGACTACAGGCATGTTCAGAGGCGATCCTCCACCAGTGTGACGCAGCAATAGTGCTCTGACACATGACGGGAGCCATACAAAGTATAGCTCCCTGCCTCACCTGGACTACAGGCATGTTCAGAGGCCATCCTCCACCAGTGTGACGCAGCAATAGTGTTCTGACACATGACAGGAGCCATACAAAGTATAGCCCCCTGCCTCGCCTGGACTACAGGCATGTTCAGAGGCGATCCTCCACCAGTGTGACGCAGCAATAGTGTTCTGACACATGACGGGAGCCATACAAAGTATAGCTCCCTGCCTCGCCTGGACTACAGGCATGTTCAGAGGCCATCCTCCACCAGTGTGACGCAGCAATAGTGCTCTGACACATGACGGGAGCCATACAAAGTATAGCTCCCTGCCTCGCCTGGACTACAGGCATGTTCAGAGGCGATCCTCCACCAGTGTGACGCAGCAATAGTGCTCTGACACATGACAGGAGCCATACAAAGTATAGCCCCCTGCCTCGCCTGGACTACAGGCATGTTCAGAGGCGATCCTCCACCAGTGTGACGCAGCAATAGTGTTCTGACACATGACGGGAGCCATACAAAGTATAGCTCCCTGCCTCGCCTGGACTACAGGCATGTTCAGAGGCCATCCTCCACCAGTGTGACGCAGCAATAGTGCTCTGACACATGACGGGAGCCATACAAAGTATAGCTCCCTGCCTCGCCTGGACTACAGGCATGTTCAGAGGCGATCCTCCACCAGTGTGACGCAGCAATAGTGCTCTGACACATGACAGGAGCCATACAAAGTATAGCCCCCTGCCTCGCCTGGACTACAGGCATGTTCAGAGGCCATCCTCCACCAGTGTGACGCAGCAATAGTGCTCTGACACACGACAGGAGCCATACAAAGTATAGCTCCCTGCCTCGCCTGGACTACAGGCATGTTCAGAGGCGATCCTCCACCAGTGTGTCGCAGCAATAGTGCTCTGACACATGACAGGAGCCATACAAAGTATAGCCCCCTGCCTCGCCTGGACTACAGGCATGTTCAGAGGCGATCCTCCACCAGTGTGACGCAGCAATAGTGCTCTGACACATGACAGGAGCCATACAAAGTATAGCTCCCTGCCTCGCCTGGACTACAGGCATGTTCAGAGGCGATCCTCCACCAGTGTGACGCAGCAATAGTGCTCTGACACATGACAGGAGCCATACAAAGTATAGCTCCCTGCCTCGCCTGGACTACAGGCATGTTCAGAGGCGATCCTCCACCAGTGTGACGCAGCAATAGTGCTCTGACACATGACAGGAGCCATACAAAGTATAGCTCCCTGCCTCGCCTGGACTACAGGCATGTTCAGAGGCGATCCTCCACCAGTGTGACGCAGCAATAGTGCTCTGACACATGACAGGAGCCATACAAAGTATAGCCCCCTGCCTCGCCTGGACTACAGGCATGTTCAGAGGCGATCCTCCACCAGTGTGACGCAGCAATAGTGCTCTGACACATGACGGGAGCCATACAAAGTATAGCCCCCTGCCTCGCCTGGACTACAGGCATGTTCAGAGGCGATCCTCCACCAGTGTGACGCAGCAATAGTGTTCTGACACATGACGGGAGCCATACAAAGTATAGCCCCCTGCCTCGCCTGGACTACAGGCATGTTCAGAGGCGATCCTCCACCAGTGTGACGCAGCAATAGTGCTCTGACACATGACGGGAGCCATACAAAGTATAGCTCCCTGCCTCACCTGGACTACAGGCATGTTCAGAGGCGATCCTCCACCAGTGTGACGCAGCAATAGTGCTCTGACACATGACGGGAGCCATACAAAGTATAGCTCCCTGCCTCGCCTGGACTACAGGCATGTTCAGAGGCCATCCTCCACCAGTGTGACGCAGCAATAGTGTTCTGACACATGACGGGAGCCATACAAAGTATAGCCCCCTGCCTCGCCTGGACTACAGGCATGTTCAGAGGCGATCCTCCACCAGTGTGACGCAGCAATAGTGTTCTGACACATGACGGGAGCCATACAAAGTATAGCCCCCTGCCTTGCCTGGACTACAGGCATGTTCAGAGGCGATCCTCCACCAGTGTGACGCAGCAATAGTGCTCTGACACATGACAGGAGCCATACAAAGTATAGCCCCCTGCCTCGCCTGGACTACAGGCATGTTCAGAGGCGATCCTCCACCAGTGTGACGCAGCAATAGTGTTCTGACACATGACGGGAGCCATACAAAGTATAGCCCCCTGCCTTGCCTGGACTACAGGCATGTCCAGAGGCGATCCTCCACCAGTGTGACGCAGCAATAGTGTTCTGACACATGACGGGAGCCATACAAAGTATAGCCCCCTGCCTCGCCTGGACTACAGGCATGTTCAGAGGCGATCCTCCACCAGTGTGACGCAGCAATAGTGCTCTGACACATGACGGGAGCCATACAAAGTATAGCCCCCTGCCTCGCCTGGACTACAGGCATGTTCAGAGGCGATCCTCCACCAGTGTGACGCAGCAATAGTGTTCTGACACATGACGGGAGCCATACAAAGTATAGCCCCCTGCCTCGCCTGGACTACAGGCATGTCCAGAGGCGATCCTCCACCAGTGTGACGCAGCAATAGTGCTCTGACACATGACAGGAGCCATACAAAGTATAGCTCCCTGCCTCGCCTGGACTACAGGCATGTTCAGAGGCGATCCTCCACCAGTGTGACGCAGCAATAGTGCTCTGACACATGACGGGAGCCATACAAAGTATAGCTCCCTGCCTCGCCTGGACTACAGGCATGTTCAGAGGCGATCCTCCACCAGTGTGACGCAGCAATAGTGCTCTGACACATGACGGGAGCCATACAAAGTATAGCTCCCTGCCTCGCCTGGACTACAGGCATGTTCAGAGGCGATCCTCCACCAGTGTGACGCAGCAATAGTGTTCTGACACATGACGGGAGCCATACAAAGTATAGCCCCCTGCCTCGCCTGGACTACAGGCATGTCCAGAGGCGATCCTCCACCAGTGTGACGCAGCAATAGTGCTCTGACACATGACGGGAGCCATACAAAGTATAGCTCCCTGCCTCGCCTGGACTACAGGCATGTTCAGAGGCGATCCTCCACCAGTGTGACGCAGCAATAGTGTTCTGACACATGACGGGAGCCATACAAAGTATAGCTCCCTGCCTCGCCTGGACTACAGGCATGTTCAGAGGCGATCCTCCACCAGTGTGACGCAGCAATAGTGCTCTGACACATGACGGGAGCCATACAAAGTATAGCTCCCTGCCTCGCCTGGACTACAGGCATGTTCAGAGGCGATCCTCCACCAGTGTGACGCAGCAATAGTGCTCTGACACATGACAGGAGCCATACAAAGTATAGCTCCCTGCCTCGCCTGGACTACAGGCATGTTCAGAGGCGATCCTCCACCAGTGTGACGCAGCAATAGTGCTCTGACACATGACGGGAGCCATACAAAGTATAGCCCCCTGCCTCGCCTGGACTACAGGCATGTTCAGAGGCGATCCTCCACCAGTGTGACGCAGCAATAGTGCTCTGACACATGACGGGAGCCATACAAAGTATAGCTCCCTGCCTCGCCTGGACTACAGGCATGTTCAGAGGCGATCCTCCACCAGTGTGACGCAGCAATAGTGCTCTGACACATGACGGGAGCCATACAAAGTATAGCTCCCTGCCTCGCCTGGACTACAGGCATGTTCAGAGGCGATCCTCCACCAGTGTGACGCAGCAATAGTGCTCTGACACATGACGGGAGCCATACAAAGTATAGCCCCCTGCCTCGCCTGGACTACAGGCATGTTCAGAGGAGATCCTCCTCCAGTGTGACGCAGCAATAGTGCTCTGACACATGACGGGAGCCATACAAAGTATAGCCCCCTGCCTCGCCTGGACTACAGGCATGTTCAGAGGCGATCCTCCACCAGTGTGACGCAGCAATAGTGCTCTGACACATGACGGGAGCCATACAAAGTATAGCCCCCTGCCTCGCCTGGACTACAGGCATGTTCAGAGGCGATCCTCCACCAGTGTGACGCAGCAATAGTGCTCTGACACATGACGGGAGCCATACAAAGTATAGCTCCCTGCCTCGCCTGGACTACAGGCATGTTCAGAGGCGATCCTCCACCAGTGTGACGCAGCAATAGTGTTCTGACACATGACGGGAGCCATACAAAGTATAGCCCCCTGCCTCGCCTGGACTACAGGCATGTTCAGAGGCGATCCTCCACCAGTGTGACAGTACCATAAGGAAATCCTGAACACATGACCTGCACCCTCCAGACCTGGAGGTCCTCACCTCTGCTTTAGTTGATCAATGTGTGATTGCTGTAGGGCAGCACCCGACACCTCGGATGATCAGCTCTTCTTAATGCTGGCCAGATTTGCTGTTATGAAGATGCTCCGTCTTGTATGTAGTGACAGCGGCTAGATACCGCACATCCGCCCTCCAGCCATCACACATTGATTACCTATAGTAAGGCCAGGCCATCAATGTTAGGACAACCTCTATACATTTGTTTTATGTGCAATACTACCTCAATGACATTTATTGTCACTTAACTGTTAAAAAAGTTGGTATGTAACTAGTGTTGCATTGCCATATTGTGTTCCACTTGCTGGGATTTGTAGTGCTGTGCACCACCAGCAGAAGGTGGACCCATGCTATGTTAGCATTTAAACATTTCTGTTCCAGGTTGTGTTGAAATAAACTGATTTTGCTATTCAGTATCCTATGCTTCCATATGTTGGTGTGCGTACAGTATGTGTGTACAATGTGTGTATGTACAGTGTGTGTACAATGTGTGTATGTACAGTATGTGTGTACAATGTGTGTATGTACAGTGTGTGTACAATGTGTGTATGTACAGTGTGTGTACAATGTGTGTATGTACAGTATGTGTGTACAATGTGTGTATGTACAGTGTGTGTACAATGTGTGTATGTACAGTATGTGTGTACAATGTGTGTATGTACAGTATGTGTGTACAATGTGTGTATGTACAGTGTGTGTGTACAATGTGTGTATGTGTGTCCTTTGTGTTCAGTATGTACAGTGTGTGTGTACAATGTGTGTATGTACAGTGTGTGAGTACAATGTGTGTATGTGTGTCCTTTGTGTTCAGTATGTACAGTGTGTGTGTATGTACAGTGTGTGTGTACAATGTGTGTATGTACAGTGTGTGAGTACGTGTGTATGTGTGTCCTTTGTGTTCAGTATGTACAGTGTGTGTACAGTGTGTATGTATGTGTGTCCTTTGTGTTCAGTATGTACAGTGTGTGTGTGTACAATGTGTGTATGTGTGTCCTTTGTGTTCAGTATGTACAGTGTGTGTGTACAGTGTGTATGTATGTGTGTCCTTTGTGTTCAGTATGTACAGTGTGTGTGTACAATGTGTGTATGTGTGTCCTTTGTGTTCAGTATGTACAGTGTGTGTGTGTACAATGTGTGTATGTGTGTCCTTTGTGTTCAGTATGTACAGTGTGTGTGTACAATGTGTGTATGTGTGTCCTTTGTGTTCAGTATGTACAGTGTGTGTGTGTACAGTGTGTATGTATGTGTGTCCTTTGTGTTCAGTATGTACAGTGTGTGTGTACAATGTGTGTATGTGTGTCCTTTGTGTTCAGTATGTACAGTGTGTGTGTACAATGTGTGTATGTGTGTCCTTTGTGTTCAGTATGTACAGTGTGTGTGTACAATGTGTGTATGTGTGTCCTTTGTGTTCAGTATGTACAGTGTGTGTGTACAATGTGTGTATGTGTGTCCTTTGTGTTCAGTATGTACAGTGTGTGTGTACAGTGTGTATGTATGTGTGTCCTTTGTGTTCAGTATGTACAGTGTGTGTGTACAATGTGTGTATGTGTGTCCTTTGTGTTCAGTATGTACAGTGTGTGTGTGTACAATGTGTGTATGTGTGTCCTTTGTGTTCAGTATGTACAGTGTGTGTGTACAATGTGTGTATGTGTGTCCTTTGTGTTCAGTATGTACAGTGTGTGTGTGTACAGTGTGTATGTATGTGTGTCCTTTGTGTTCAGTATGTACAGTGTGTGTGTACAATGTGTGTATGTGTGTCCTTTGTGTTCAGTATGTACAGTGTGTGTGTACAATGTGTGTATGTGTGTCCTTTGTGTTCAGTATGTACAGTGTGTGTGTACAATGTGTGTATGTGTGTCCTTTGTGTTCAGTATGTACAGTGTGTGTGTACAATGTATGTATGTGTGTCCTTTGTGTTCAGTATGTACAGTGTGTGTGTACAATGTGTGTATGTGTGTCCTTTGTGTTCAGTATGTACAGTGTGTGTGTACAATGTGTGTATGTGTGTATGTATGTGTGTCCTTTGTGTTCAGTATGTACAGTATGTGTGTGTACAATGTATGTATGTGTGTCCTTTGTGTTCAGTATGTACAGTGTGTGTGTATGTACAGTGTGTGAGTACAATGTGTGTATGTGTGTCCTTTGTGTTCAGTATGTACAGTGTGTGTGTATGTACAGTGTGTGTGTACAATGTGTGTATGTACAGTGTGTGAGTACGTGTGTATGTGTGTCCTTTGTGTTCAGTATGTACAGTGTGTGTACAGTGTGTATGTATGTGTGTCCTTTGTGTTCAGTATGTACAGTGTGTGTGTGTACAATGTGTGTATGTGTGTCCTTTGTGTTCAGTATGTACAGTGTGTGTGTACAGTGTGTATGTATGTGTGTCCTTTGTGTTCAGTATGTACAGTGTGTGTGTACAATGTGTGTATGTGTGTCCTTTGTGTTCAGTATGTACAGTGTGTGTGTGTACAATGTGTGTATGTGTGTCCTTTGTGTTCAGTATGTACAGTGTGTGTGTACAATGTGTGTATGTGTGTCCTTTGTGTTCAGTATGTACAGTGTGTGTGTGTACAGTGTGTATGTATGTGTGTCCTTTGTGTTCAGTATGTACAGTGTGTGTGTACAATGTGTGTATGTGTGTCCTTTGTGTTCAGTATGTACAGTGTGTGTGTACAATGTGTGTATGTGTGTCCTTTGTGTTCAGTATGTACAGTGTGTGTGTACAATGTGTGTATGTGTGTCCTTTGTGTTCAGTATGTACAGTGTGTGTGTACAATGTGTGTATGTGTGTCCTTTGTGTTCAGTATGTACAGTGTGTGTGTACAATGTGTGTATGTGTGTCCTTTGTGTTCAGTATGTACAGTGTGTGTGTACAGTGTGTATGTATGTGTGTCCTTTGTGTTCAGTATGTACAGTGTGTGTGTACAATGTGTGTATGTGTGTCCTTTGTGTTCAGTATGTACAGTGTGTGTGTGTACAATGTGTGTATGTGTGTCCTTTGTGTTCAGTATGTACAGTGTGTGTGTACAATGTGTGTATGTGTGTCCTTTGTGTTCAGTATGTACAGTGTGTGTGTGTACAGTGTGTATGTATGTGTGTCCTTTGTGTTCAGTATGTACAGTGTGTGTGTGTACAATGTGTGTATGTGTGTCCTTTGTGTTCAGTATGTACAGTGTGTGTGTACAGTGTGTATGTATGTGTGTCCTTTGTGTTCAGTATGTACAGTGTGTGTGTACAATGTGTGTATGTGTGTCCTTTGTGTTCAGTATGTACAGTGTGTGTGTGTACAATGTGTGTATGTGTGTCCTTTGTGTTCAGTATGTACAGTGTGTGTGTACAATGTGTGTATGTGTGTCCTTTGTGTTCAGTATGTACAGTGTGTGTGTGTACAGTGTGTATGTATGTGTGTCCTTTGTGTTCAGTATGTACAGTGTGTGTGTACAATGTGTGTATGTGTGTCCTTTGTGTTCAGTATGTACAGTGTGTGTGTACAATGTGTGTATGTGTGTCCTTTGTGTTCAGTATGTACAGTGTGTGTGTACAATGTGTGTATGTGTGTCCTTTGTGTTCAGTATGTACAGTGTGTGTGTACAATGTGTGTATGTGTGTCCTTTGTGTTCAGTATGTACAGTGTGTGTGTACAGTGTGTATGTATGTGTGTCCTTTGTGTTCAGTATGTACAGTGTGTGTGTACAATGTGTGTATGTGTGTCCTTTGTGTTCAGTATGTACAGTGTGTGTGTGTACAATGTGTGTATGTGTGTCCTTTGTGTTCAGTATGTACAGTGTGTGTGTACAATGTGTGTATGTGTGTCCTTTGTGTTCAGTATGTACAGTGTGTGTGTGTACAGTGTGTATGTATGTGTGTCCTTTGTGTTCAGTATGTACAGTGTGTGTGTACAATGTGTGTATGTGTGTCCTTTGTGTTCAGTATGTACAGTGTGTGTGTACAATGTGTGTATGTGTGTCCTTTGTGTTCAGTATGTACAGTGTGTGTGTACAATGTGTGTATGTGTGTCCTTTGTGTTCAGTATGTACAGTGTGTGTGTACAATGTATGTATGTGTGTCCTTTGTGTTCAGTATGTACAGTGTGTGTGTACAATGTATGTATGTGTGTCCTTTGTGTTCAGTATGTACAGTGTGTGTGTACAATGTATGTATGTGTGTCCTTTGTGTTCAGTATGTACAGTGTGTGTGTACAATGTGTGTATGTGTGTCCTTTGTGTTCAGTATGTACAGTGTGTGTGTACAATGTGTGTATGTATGTGTGTCCTTTGTGTTCAGTATGTACAGTGTGTGTGTACAATGTGTGTATGTATGTGTGTCCTTTGTGTTCAGTATGTACAGTGTGTGTGTACAATGTGTGTGTATGTGTGTCCTTTGTGTTCAGTATGTACAGTGTGTGTGTACAATGTGTGTATGTGTGTCCTTTGTGTTCAGTATGTACAGTGTGTGTGTACAATGTGTGTATGTGTGTATGTATGTGTGTCCTTTGTGTTCAGTATGTACAGTATGTGTGTGTACAATGTGTGTATGTGTGTCCTTTGTGTTCAGTATGTACAGTGTGTGTGTTGCACATATAGTGACAGGCAGCACAGTAATTGCAGCTCGCCTTTATTTTCAGGAATTATAGTCTTTTGTAGGAGCGACACATATCACAGCACTGACTAATGTAGAAAGGACATGTACAAAAACACCACATAAAAGAGGAGCGCGGGCCCTGTCCAGAAGAGCTGACAATCTGAGGAAACGGAAACAATAATGCTAAACACTGTATTTACTGCTTCACTAGATACATACAAGGGTGTAGAATGAGGTTCCCAATGTACAGGGGAGGTCTGTAGCATCACAAGGTGGAGCAGAGGGGTTTTTTGAGACGATTTTTAGTGAGCCGAGCCGGACTGCCCATCACTAATGGAGGGGCGATAATGAGGACCACAACAAATCCCCTCCATTGTAGACGCAACCCTGCTGCTTCGGTAGAGGCTAGATCGGAGTTGATTTTTTGAGGGGGAGGAGTGATTTCATGAAATCATGATGTCACCGGAAAGGGCGGGGTTTCCTCAGTGCCGTGCAGATCTGTGGGCGGGAAGCGGCAGTGCCCGGGCTCCTCTGTGCAGAGCGGAGGATCCTGACCCTGAGGTGGAGAAGATTCAGCGGTTCCCGTTTAGGCTACTTTCACACATCAGTTTTCTGTATTCAGGCACAGTCCTTTTTTTTGCCGTATCCAACGTTTCCGTTTTTGTTGTGCAAACCGGAGCAAACCGGACCCACCGGATCCGTTTTTAAGCGGATCCGTTTAGGACGGATCCGTTAAAAAACGGATCCGGTGGGTCCGGTTTGCATCCGTTTTGCATCCGTTATGTCCGTTTTTTGACGGATCCGTTTTTTAAACACTAAACAAACAATTAACGAGTTCCGTATTCTGATTGGCTATTGGGAACATATAGTATATATACAGTATTTTGAAGCATATATGACAGAATGAAGACAGAGGCAAGCAGAAACCATGGATGCTATTCTTGCAAATTACACAAAGATCGCTGCAGATTTTATATTTGAGGCAAATCGCTTGGCTATCATCGTCAGAGAAAAGGAGCGACAGCGACTGAGGCGTCAGCGACATCGACGCTTTTGGATCCATCCCCTGACTGCACAGAGACTGACCCGTGGGGTGTTTTCAACCCTATACCTGGAGCTCCGTGGAAACCATGAAAAATTCACAAGCTATGTCCGGATGTCAGTGATTAATTTTGACGTCCTCCTTGGCCTTGTTGCGGACAACATCCGTAAAACGGACACCTACAGCCGGTTCTCTATAACACCCGAGGAGCGTTTGCTGGTTACGCTTAGGTAAGTTTTTTTTTTTTAAATTGTATCCTCCTGTAAATTGACTTTTAACTGTAATGTGTTTGCTATTATTTTTTTATAATTATTGTCTTTCCTTTACAGATTCCTTGCAACTGGAGAGTCCCTTTCGTCCCTTCACTACCAGTTTCGACTAGGAATTTCCACCATCTCGGGAATCATTAGAGACACTTGCCAAGCCTTGTGGGATTGCCTCTGTGTCGCCAGGGGTTAAGGGGATACCCAGAACCGGGCCAAGGGGTTGCTTCTGGAAAGGGGATCACGGTGTCGTGACCCGGTCCGTGCTCCCTGGTTCCACAATAAAAGGGGGGGGTTATGTTCGTGACGCCACCCGTGGAATGTGATCAGAGATGACCACCGCTGCTGCAGAACCTCCGGGGTGATGGAAGGCAGCTTGAGATGGGACGGCTCCCCACGGGTAGAGCCTTTTCCCCGGGGCAGTATGTTAGTCTATGGGGGGAGTGCAGGACACGAGCACAATAAACAGGCAGACTCACGGTTTTGCAGTTTCTTTGTCCTTTACTGATGATGGTATTCAGCAGAGTACTGTCCACGGAGTCTGTGAGGGGTTCAGGGTTTCTCCCACCCAGCCGGGCCGTTTTGGCTTCCTTGCCTGCACTGTGTGTCTGTGGCCCTGCCGCTGTGTGAACTATGCAGCCGGCCCTGTGCTCCTCGGTACCGACATGACAGGCAACTCGAGTCCTTACTAGTATGTTCCTGAACTCTCCTATGTTGCTTGTGTCTGTGGTACAGGTGAAAGATCTGGAATCTTCACTTCTCTGGTGGTAACTATGCAGTATGTAACCTGCAGTCTCGGATCCAGCATCCGTTCTGTGTGCTCCACTGGGATGAACTCAGCAATGCTCTGTCTCCCAGGAATGTTCCTCTGTGTAATCTGTCTCCTTTCCTCAGACCCTCAGCTAGGCCTGGAATTGGTCAGTGGATCCTGAGGTGAGCTAAAGCCAGCTTCCAACCTACAGATCCTTTCTCCTCAGTGCTCTGCACTGAACTTCCAAACTGAAACTACTCCTGACCATTTCCTCCCCCCCAGCAGAATGTACAGGGAAGCAGCTTGGTCTCCCCCTTCTGGCCAGGAGGTCTTGGTGTTGTGTGTGGGGAGTTAACCCTTTGTGTTGTTACTGTGGCAACCCTGGGGTGCCACATTCCCCCTTAGTGAAGAACAGTACTCCGGGACTGTGAAACAAACAAACAAGTTATCACAACAATTATATATATACAGAGTCTCAAAAGGAAAAAATACAAAAACCTTAAAGCTCAAAAAGAGTCCAAAATGTTCAAAAATATATAAGTGTTCATACAGTATAGTCTCTGTAGGTACTGGGCTTTTGGTCTTAACGTTGCAATTAAATAAACATTTCAATCAACAAACACTTCTTAAAGGTGTCTCTACTCTGGTCGTAAGTGCAGTAGGCCTCACGGCCCTCGGGCCACCAACAATGTGATCAAGTTGTAACTCTCCGTGCTGCCACCTTACACCACTCTTCTCTCACCTTTTCTGTACACTAAACTGTTACGGTTTTTCCCATAAACATTATAACATATGTACATTTTATATGCAATTCCACATTAGTCTTTATATCTTGCTGGTATCTGACCCTGAGTACTACGCTGTGATCTGCGTACTGTTGCTGTACTGGGTGTACTTAGCATAATGGTGTGGGTGGAAGTGTACCTATTTGGTGTTTCTGGTACTTGTGAGGATGGGGTACTGACTGTAGGACTGGCAAGCCCACTGGGACCAGGAATCTGTTCTTCCTCTACGGTTTCAACTTCCAGTTCTTGTTGTCTTGAGACTTCTTGTGGTACGAGCTCTGATGCTGGTTCCGCCACTTGAGGGAAGGCGATCATTGGGACTACTACTGCTCCATAGTAATTTGGCCATGTTTTTGGGAAATCTCCTAAGACTGTATGGAACACATCTTCTTCCTTCTTGACAGGTTGTACCTGTACGGGTAAGGTGACTTCTGGTGTCTTCAGGGTTTCAGGACACGGTTTGAGTTGATCTCTTGACACGACAGCTGATGTCCTTCCTTCATCCTTACTGATTAGACACACTTTGGGATTATCCATACTGGATGGTAAGACTGTATATGGGGTGGTTTCCCACTGATTATCCAATTTGTTCGTGCGTCGTTTCCTCTTGAGAACTTGGTCACCAGGTTGCAATGGGGTTGCTAGAGCATGTTGGTTGAAGTTTCTCTCTTGTCTTCCCCTAGCTTGTTGGAGACTTTTCTCTACGCACTCTTGTACTTGGCGATACTGTTGCCGACGTAGGGTATCCCAATTGGATTCTTGAATTTCTGCATCTGGCTTCAGAATTCCCATATCTAAATCAATTGGCAGTTTACCGGGCCTTGCACGCATGAGGTAAGCAGGGGTGCAGTTTGTAGAACTCACCGGGACATGATTGTACAAGTCCACCAAGTCTGGCAATTTCTCTGGCCATTGATTTCTTTCTGACTCTGGTAAGGTCTTCAACAGGTCAATCACAATATGGTTCATCTTCTCACATAAGCCATTTGTTTGGGGATGGTATGCTGTTGTGCGGATCTTTTTACAGCCATACATGTTGCAGAATTCTTGGAAGATCTGTGATTCGAAAGCTGGACCTTGATCTGCAAGGACTTGTTCTGGGTAACCATGGGGTCTGCAAAAGTACGTCTGGAATGCTTTAGCTGCTGTTCTAGCTGTAAGGTCTTTCACGGGTACCACCACCAAGAAGCGTGAGTAATGGTCCACGATGGTTAAGGCATAGACATAGCCAGACCGGCTTGGTGACAACTTGACGTGGTCTAATGCGACTAGCTCGAGTGGTTGCTTGGTTACTATGGGCTGCAGTGGGGCTCTCTGGTTCTGTTGATCCTTTCTTCTGAGGTTGCACGGTCCGCATTTTCTACACCAATCTTCAATTGATTTTCTCATGCCAACCCAGTAGAATCTTTCTCTTAAGAGCACTTCCAACTTTTTCCAACCAAAATGACCAGCACCGTCGTGGTAAGCTTCCAGAACCATCTTGACGTCTCTCTTGGGCACGATGATCTGCCAGACCAACTCATGTGTTTTTGGATTGGTGTGCCTTCTACAGAGCTTCCCTTGGTACAGGAACAATTTACCTCTCTCTTTCCAGAGATGTTGTGTCTCAGCTGGGGCATTCTGATTAGGGTATGCACCTTGTTGTGTAAGCAGTTCTTTCACTAGCTTCACAGCTGGATCGCTGTCTTGTGTGTCAGCCCATCCGTGGTGTGCTAATGGGTTGAGAGTTGCCTGCTGTTGTTTTTCGTAGACACTCGGTTGATACTGTCCCACCTTAGGACGGTGAAAGGCCGGCAGCTCAATTTCTTCCAGTCCCTCCGGTTCCTCTTCCACGTTCCCCGAGTGTGGCATCCGGGATAAGGCATCTGCATTCCCATTCTTGTGGCCTGCCCTGTACTTGATGACAAAGTTGTAGTTTGACAGTCGGGCTATCCATCGCTGTTCCAGCGCACCTAGTTTTGCGGAGTCCAGGTGGGTCAACGGATTGTTGTCAGTAAAGATGGTAAATTCTGCAGCTGCCAGGTAGTGTTTGAAACGCTCTGTTACAGCCCAAACTACTGCCAGTAGTTCTAACTTGAAGGAGCTGTAATTCTCAGGGTTTCTTTCTGTAGGCCGGAGCTTCCTGCTTGCAAAGGCAATAACTTTCTCCTTGCCTTCCTGCTTTTGAGACAATACTGCTCCCAGTCCTACGTTGCTGGCATCCGTGTACAAAATGAAGGGTTGATGGTAATCTGGATATGCCAGGATCTCTTCTCCTGTCAGTGCCCACTTCAACTTCTTAAAGGACTCTTCTCTCTCATCACTCCACTGGAAAGGAGGATTTCGGGCTGCAGACTTCTTTGACTGTCCTACCAGGATGTCTTGTAGGGGTGCTGCTAGCTTCGTGAACCCTTTTATAAATCTTCTATAGTAGCCCACCAGTCCCAGGAATTGCCTCACCTCTTTCACGCTAGTGGGTCTCGGCCAATCTCTTATCACGGTAACTTTTTCAGGATCTGGTGCTACCCCTTCTGAGCTCACGACATGTCCCAGGTACTGTACCCTTGGCTTTAGAAGGTGACACTTGGATGGCTTGATTTTCATGCCATATCCAGATAAGGCTTCAAACACTTCTGCCAGGTCTTGTAGATGCTGTTCATAGGTCTTGGAGTAGACTATGACGTCATCCAGGTACAGGAGGACAGTTTCGAAGTTCTTATGTCCTAGGCAGCACTCCATCAGTCGCTGGAACGTTCCAGGTGCGTTGCAGAGTCCAAACGGCATACAATTGAACTCACAGAGGCCCATCGGCGTGGTGAACGCTGTCTTCTCCTTATCAGCCTCTGCCACAGGAACTTGCCAATACCCACTAGTCAGATCTAGGGTGGAAAAGTAAGTAGCGGATTTTAATGCAGCCAATGACTCTTCTATCCTAGGTAATGGGTATGCATCCTTGTGTGTAATGCGGTTGATCCGTCTGTAGTCTACGCACATCCTCATGGTCCCATCTTTTTTCTTAACTAGCACTAGTGGGGCTGCCCAGGGGCTACAACTGTCTCTTATTACCCCTGCTTCTTTCATTTCTTTGAGCATGTCTTTGGCGCATTGGTAGTGAGCCGGTGGTACTGGTCTATACCTCTCCTTTATGGGTGGATGGTTACCTGTGGGTATAGTGTGCTCTACCCCTTTGATCTGCCCAAAGTCTAATGGGTGTTTGCTGAATATTTGTTCATATTCTTTCACTACCCTGTATACTCCATGCTTTTGATGGGAGGGTGTAGAATCGGTACCTACATGTAGCTTTTGGCACCAATCCTCCAGCTTTCCCTCTGAGCCATTGTCCTCCGCCTGATTTGACGGCTTCAAGGGCTCAACGGTGGTGATGGCGTTGTTATCAACCATAGATAGCTTAGCCATGGTAGCATACTTTGGTAGGGTGACCTCATCTTCCCCACAATTTAGAAGGCGTATTGGCACTCTTCCCCTGTGTACCTCAACTATTCCTCTGGCCGTCAGTACAGTGGGCCTACTGTCTGAGTACACGGGTTCTACCAGGGCCTGATAGTCTCGCCCTCTGATGCCTATTGCAGCTCTACACCAGACCAGCATTTCAGTTTTGGGAGGAATTACAATGGGTATTGGGTCACTTACCCTTGCACTGCCAATTTCACCTCCTGACATTTCTACCTGCTGCTTCAGCATCAAGGCTTTAATTTCCTTCTGCAGGAGTCTCTGTTGCCCAGGTTTGGCAGTCTCGACGATCTGCTGCAAGACAGTAATTACCTCTGCAAAGCAATTTTCAATTACATTCATTCCTAGCAGCATAGTTGGTTCACGTTCTCGTCGGTCAACATCAACAATGATAATACCCTGATTCTGCAATTCTACTCTCCCAATCTTAATGGTCATTTCTCTGAAACCAACCTGTGGTACTAATTCACCATTGCTAGCCCATATATTCAATGCAACATTAGATGGACCACTGCTAACGTCTGAATCAGCCCAGTACCTCTTATAAAGGACATGCGGAATTGATGATATTTGGGAACCAGTGTCCAGCAAGGCGTTGAGCGGAATGCCATCCAGCACGATGGGGATGACTGGACGTCCCCCCACATACTTGTCATGCCAGGGTGAAGGACCTTGAGAGTTCATTCCTGAGGAGCGGCCCGCCTCCCCAGGGGATCCCCATTTAAAGCACATTCACGGGCAAAGTGACCTGGCTCATTGCAACGGCGGCAAATGGGCTGTCCATCCGGCTGGTAGCGGTCGCTGGGTCGTCCTCTCGTCGCTTGGTATCTCCTAGGCCTCATCCACGGGACATCCTCCTTGCTGGTCGTCAGCTCAATCTTGGGTGCAGACTTGGATCCACGCAGCTCCTGGACGATTCTAGCCATGGAAGCAACGGTGTCTGTCAGAGCATCAAGCCTTTGATGGAGAGCCTCATTAGTGATGGGCCCCAGGTGGTTAGCAGCAGCCGCTGACATGGCCGATGTCACCGGCACTACTGGCTGCTGGGGTGCCGTTGTAAGGTGTTGAACAGAGTCTATATCCTGCGGCTCCTCCACCTGCTGGAGGCGGATGGCTCTATCCTTTAGCTGGGCAAATGTTAGTCCTGGATCCTGGATCACCATCATGCTCAGTTGTCCCCGGTGGGAAGGGGATGAGAGTCCATCCAGGAATTGGTCTATCAGCAGCTTATCTGCTCCAGGGGCTAAGGCAGGTTCTGCTAATTTAAGTGCTCCGAGCGCCTCCTGCAAGTTTAAGGCAAAGTCTCTTGCGCTCTCTCTAGGTTTTTGCTTGCATCCAAAGAACCTCATTTTAGCCCGGCTGCCAGCAGTGGATTCAAAAGCTGCTTTTAGTCCCGCTATTATATGCTCTACAGTGTCTTTTGCATCGTCCGGCCAGGATGTAACCTCCCGCTGGGCATTGCCAGTTAACTGTCCCATAAGCATACCAACACGCTGAGCTTCTGTCAGGGGGTACATGCTGTAGTAGATTTTTAGCTTTCCGATAAAGTCATTAAGTGTGTTGGGCTCACCTGAGTACTGCGGCAGCCACACTGCACCCGGGGTGTACGGCATCAGGAACGGCATGATAGGTGCCGCTGCACCGCCGGGCACAACAGCGTCTCCCTGCTGCGACATCTTTGCGCCCCCTTAGTTAATTTCACCAGTCTTCTTGACAGCAAGCCTGGGACACTTTTCTGCGTTTTCGTTCGGGTCGCAGCACCGAGCGCACCTCCTCTGCAAGCGGTGGGCGGAGTCTTAGTTTAGGCGCGATGTTTTCCCGCGCGTAGCAGGTAATGGCGTGATTAAAGATGGCGCCTGGAAAATTTTACCAATGATGTTTTTGGATTTTTCCAGGTATCTTTGCAAAGTTTAAAGTCCGTTCAATTCACAGTGCAAGTCTTTTATGCGATGCAATAAGTCTTTACAGGCGCACGTCACCCGGGTTGCAGCCGGGTCCAGTCCGCATCCTGTTCGTGACGCCAAAGTTGTGTCGCCAGGGGTTAAGGGGATACCCAGAACCGGGCCAAGGGGTTGCTTCTGGAAAGGGGATCACGGTGTCGTGACCCGGTCCGTGCTCCCTGGTTCCACAATAAAAGGGGGGGGTTATGTTCGTGACGCCACCCGTGGAATGTGATCAGAGATGACCACCGCTGCTGCAGAACCTCCGGGGTGATGGAAGGCAGCTTGAGATGGGACGGCTCCCCACGGGTAGAGCCTTTTCCCCGGGGCAGTGTGATAGTCTATGGGGGGAGTGCAGGACACGAGCACAATAAACAGGCAGACTCACGGTTTTGCAGTTTCTTTGTCCTTTACTGATGATGGTATTCAGCAGAGTACTGTCCACGGAGTCTGTGAGGGGTTCAGGGTTTCTCCCACCCAGCCGGGCCGTTTTGGCTTCCTTGCCTGCACTGTGTGTCTGTGGCCCTGCCGCTGTGTGAACTATGCAGCCGGCCCTGTGCTCCTCGGTACCGACATGACAGGCAACTCGAGTCCTTACTAGTATGTTCCTGAACTCTCCTATGTTGCTTGTGTCTGTGGTACAGGTGAAAGATCTGGAATCTTCACTTCTCTGGTGGTAACTGTGCAGTATGTAACCTGCAGTCTCGGATCCAGCATCCGTTCTGTGTGCTCCACTGGGATGAACTCAGCAATGCTCTGTCTCCCAGGAATGTTCCTCTGTGTAATCTGTCTCCTTTCCTCAGACCCTCAGCTAGGCCTGGAATTGGTCAGTGGATCCTGAGGTGAGCTAAAGCCAGCTTCCAACCTGCAGAGATCCTGTCTCCTCAGTGCTCTGCACTGAACTTCCAAACTGAAACTACCCCTGACCATTTCCTCCCCCCAGCAGCATGTACAGGGAAGCAGCTTGGTCTCCCCCTTCTGGCCAGGAGGTCTTGGTGTTGTGTGTGGGGAGTTAACCCTTTGTGTTGTTACTGTGGCAACCCTGGGGTGCCACACCTCCATGATGATTTCATCCCCCAGCCCACCAGGGACAGATGGCTTGCAATTGCTGAACAATACTATAACATTTGTCAGTTTCCAAATTGCCTTGGCTCAGTGGACGGCAAACATATAAGAATTGTGAAACCAGCTGCTTCGGGGTCAGAATACTACAATTATAAAAAGTATTTCTCAATTGTCCTAATGGCAATAACGGATGCGGACTACAAATTCATCTCAGTGGACATTGGCGCATATGGGAGATCCAATGACTCTCAGGTCTTTAAAATGTCCCCAATGGGGCGGCGAATCTATGGGAATACTTTTGATTTCCCTCCTGCAAGACCTCTTCCTGGCACATGTGAGCCCCCAATGCCCTTTGTTTTTGTGGCCGACGAAGCCTTTCAACTCTCCCAACATCTATTGAAGCCATATGCAAGCCGTGGATTGACGCAAACCCAAAAAATATACAATTACAGATTATCCAGAGCCAGAAGAATGGTGGAATGCTCCTTTGGGATACTAACCAGCAAATGGCGAGTCTTGTTAACAGCCATTAATTTAAACATTGAAACTGTGGATGAAATTGTGAAAGCATGTGTGGTACTGCACAATTTTGTTTTAACAAAGGAACCTTTGTCCTTGGATGACCAGAGTTTGGAATCCACCGCTTTGTCTGACTACACCAGTCCTGGATTTAGGAGTAGTGTTGCCTGTTCCACAATCCGTGACAAATATGCTGACTATTTTGTGTCCCCAGAAGGTAGAGTAGATTGGCAAGATCAAATGGTGTAAGATCTTTGTTTAGTTTTATAACAAATAAAAATAGTTAAAAATAAATTAAAAAATATCTTGTTAACCTTGTTAATTTTAAGCTTTCATTCGCTTTAAAAATTTGTAATTTTTTCACCGTCAAATTACAACATGTTATGTTTTTGTATTACCTTATTATTAACTTAACTTGCAAAATAATATTCACCCCCAAAAAAAACAAGAACAAATAAATACTTTTCAACAAAAAACTTTTATTTTTATTACAAACATAAATTATAAATTGGTATATCTTGGGCTTGGGGTGGAGATAGTACTGGAGGGGCTGACAGGTGGGAACACACGCACAGTTGGAGTATTGAGGGTGGAAAGTGGTGTTGGTGGTGGTGGTGGGGAAGTAACAGAAGGTGAAGGTGTGCTTGAGAAACCAAGAGGGAAACCAGGAGATGGGATGGGATTTGGTAAGGATTGAGGGGTGGAGTGGAGGGATTGGGAGACAGAAGAGGTGGCGGGTGAATTAGTGGCTTGAGTTGGGGTCATGACGGGTGTGGAAGGCGAGATGTGGTAGTGGGTAGGAAGTGTAGGGGCAGATGTGGTTGGGAGCTGGTACTGGGCCGCAGGCTGGTACTGGGCAGCAGGCTGGTACTGGGCAGCAGGCTGGTACTGGGCAGCAGGCTGGTACTGGGCAGCAGGCTGGTACTGGGCAGCAGGGGGAGTAGGGACAATGGCTGGAGGGGGGGCAGGTGCTGGAGGAGGGGTGGGTGGAGGTGGTTGGGAGGAAACCTGCGCCAGAGCCTGCCGTGTGGCTTGCATTACATGCATCTGATGGTCAAGAGATAGCTTTTCCATGCGCTCTAGTACGGCTTGAAAAAAACAATGATTGGGTGATTTACTTGCATCTAAATGCAGCCTGTCCAGACGCGTGCACAATTCGTGTGTATTTTTTTCCATATTGGCATTTATGAAGCTAAAAGATGCACGATTTTGTTCTGATAATAATTGAATGGCGTTCTGGAAGGCTGCATTTAGATGCAAGAACTCGGGCGCATAGCTCTTTTCCTGACCCCTATGACGCTGACGCCCAGAACCCAAAGGTGTTCTACTGAGGGCAGCAGTGTCAGAGGGGTGGGGTAGGGGAAAAGCTATCTCATCACCAGCAGCTTCAGGTAATGAAGTCTCACCGGAAGCTCCAGCGCAGGTGGATGGGACAGATGTAGATGGAAGGGAAGGTTCAGATGGGTGGGGTCTGTGCGTGTGTTCACCAGTGGCGGACTGTTCAGGGATCGCTCCTGTCGGGTTCGATGCAGGCTCCTGAGTGCTGCAGACGGTGCTGGTAAAAAGAGGAAAAACAAAATAATAATTAATTTAATTGCTATACATTGGCACTGACTAAAAAAAAAGGCAAAAAAAATCAGACATAAAATATTATACTTTGTACATATTTTGGGGAATATTTACCTTCTGCACACCATAGTTGTCCGGAGGAACGACAACGCTCTAAAGTAACGGTACTTCGATCTGCGTCCTCCGGATCCACTCGGGGCCTGCATCTCTTGATTTAACTCCTTTTTGAAGCGATCCCTGATAGACCGCCACCGCTTTTGTAGTTTGTCACCTGAAAGTGGAAAACACAAAGTGGTTAGTATACAACACATTACATCCTGCAGCATAACCTACTGAACTGTGAATACTTACGCTGTTTCTTCTGGCCACGAGAATTGAGCTCCCCCCAACCTTCTACCGCTGCGTGGCATACCTCGTCCCAGAGTCGACGGGTTACGATCGAATCAGCGTGGCGGCGGTCACCCATGTTCCACAGCGGCTCCCTCTCTCTAACTTCATCGATGAGGAGGTCGATGTTGATAAATCCGGCCTCCTCACCGTCAGAATCGGGAGCACGCTGTGATGCCTGTTCAAAGAAAGAAAAAAGAAATTAAAAAAAAAAATAGACAAAAAATCACACTGACATGAAAAAAAAAAACAAAAAAAAAAAACTTACAGTATGACCACCGCCACCTCGACGACGACCCTGGGACGGTCTTGGGGGAGCTCTATCGTGAGCCCTAGAAGTTGAAGCCTTTAGTGAATAAAAAAAACAAAACATTATTTACTTATGTGTTTGGTGTGCTGTGGTAAACAATTCCTGTATGAAACTTACACTCTGACCGCCCGCTCCGTGTATTTCTCCACCCCTTCCGTCCTCTTCTGGCAGCATCTCCTGTGATGTTTCGGCCACCTGTGTAAATGTCGTTTATTTAAAAAATTTTTTTGTTTTTTTTAAAAAAAAAAAAAAAAAAAAAAAAACCTCAGTTTGTGAACCGAAGGGCGGGCTACCAGAAGACGACATATTTTATTACAGGCCACGCACACCAACTTGATGGGCCAAACTTTTCCGTCAACACTGCACCTGCAAAAAAAGAAAAAAAAATGTCTAAGTACATGTACGCAGCTCACAGCAGTGATCTGTGGACAGTACTGTGGACATTACCTCTGGAACACTGTCCTCCAAATTCGCACTGACTGCAAACGGACACAGGAACTGGCTGTCCTCAAATTTTCCGTCAACACTGCACCTGCAAAAAAAGAAAAAAAAATGTCTAAGTACATGTACGCAGCTCACAGCAGTGATCTGTGGACAGTACTGTGGACATACCTCTTCCCTGGAGCACTGGACTGGAGGACAGCAGAAGTTGAAGTCAGGATCCGGCAGGAAGTGTGTAGAATGTGCTGGATCCTTTTATAAGTTTTGTGATGATGAAAAAAAAAATTTGCGCATGCTCTGTTTACCAAACCGGATGCGGTCACCGCATCCGGTTTAAACCGCATTGCGCCGGATCCGGCATGCATAGACACCCATTGTATACAATGCCGCATTGCGCCGGATCCGGCATGCATAGACACCCATTGTATACAATGCCGTATTGCGCCGGATCCGGCAGAATGCGGTTATTTTAAGGGGACAAAAAACGTTACATGATACGTTCTATCCGGCCGCCGCATTCAATTATTTTGCCGCATCCGGAAAAAAACGGATGCAACGCAAAGCCATCCGGTACAATCCGGCAACAATGCAAGTCTATGGGGAAAAAACGGATGCGGGTACCGGATCCGTTTTACCCGTTTTTTTCCGGATTGAACCTGATGGCAAAAAACTGATGTGTGAAAGTAGCCTTAGTTATAGCTCTGGGGTCTCAGCCTGGATGTTGGGGGCACAGAGCAGTGTCTCCTGTCTGTGTTGGGGGCTGCAGCTCGTGTATATCTCAGGCTTTAATAAGGTAAGTGGCTTATGGGGGGGTTACACGGAGCAGGGGGTGATGCTGTGGAGGTTTCATAAGGAATGAGGGGGTTACTCTAGGCAGGAGGCGACGCTGCATGTTTGGGGGGCTTGCAGGAGGCAATGTGGAACGTTTTGGGCGGCTCACACTTGCCAGGGAGCGACTTTGCATGTTTGGGGTGGACTCGCACTGGAAAGGGGGTGAAGCTGCACGTTTGGGGGGTTCACACTGGGCTGGGGGCGACGCTGCACGTTTGTGGGGGGCTCGCACTGGGCAGTGAGCGACTCTGCACGTTCGGGGGGGGGGGCTGGCACTGGGCAGTGTGCGACGCTGCACGTTTAGGGGGGCTGGCAGGGGGCGATGCTGCACGTTTGGGGGGGGCTGGCAGGGGGCGATGCTGCACGTTTAAGGGTCTGGCAGGGGGCGATGCTGCACGTTTGGGGGGGGCTGGCAGGGGGTGACGCACGTTTGGGGGGGCTGGCGGGGGTGACTCTGCACGTTTGGGGGGGGGCTGGCACTGGGCAGTGTGCGACTGCACGTTTGGGGGAGCTGGCACTGGGCAGTGTGCGACGCTGCACGTTTGGGGAGGCTGGCAGGGGTCGACGCTGCACGTTTGGGGGGGCTCGCACTGGCTGGGGGGCGACGCTGCACGTTTGGGGGTGGCTCGCACTGGCCGGGGGGATGGCACTGGCCGGGTTGGTGACGCTGCACGTTTGGGGGGGCTCGCACTGGCCGGGGGGCGACGCTGCACGTTTGGGGGGGCTCGCACTTGCCGGGGGGCGACGCTGCACGTTTGGGGGTGGCTCGCACTGGCCGGGGGGATGGCACTGGCCGGGTTGGTGACGCTGCACGTTTGGGGGTGGCTCGCACTGGCCGGGGGGATGGCACTGGCCGGGTTGGTGACGCTGCACGTTTGGGGGTGGGCTCGCACTGGCCGGGGGGATGGCACTGGCCGGGGGGGCGACGCTGCACGTTTGGGGGGGCTCGCACTGGCCGGGGGGGCGACGCTGCACATTTGGGGGGGCTCGCACTGGCCGGGGGGGCGACGCTGCACATTTGGGGGGGCTCGCACTGGCCGGGGGGATGGCAGTGGCCGGGTTGGTGACGCTGCACGTTTGGGGGGGGCTCGCACTGGCCGGGGGGCGACGCTGCACGTTTGGAGGGGCTCGCACTGGCCGGGGGGCGACGCTGCACGTTTGGGGGTGGCTCGCACTGGCCGGGGGGATGGCACTGGCCGGGTTGGTGACGCTGCACGTTTGGGGGTGGCTCGCACTGGCCGGTGGGATGGCACTGGCCGGGTTGGTGACGCTGCACGTTTGGGGGTGGCTCGCACTGGCCGGGGGGGGCGACGCTGCACGTTTGGGGGTGGCTCGCACTGGCCGGGGGGGCGACGCTGCACGTTTGGGGGGGCTCGCACTGGCCGGGGGGTGACGCTGCACGTTTGGGGGGGCTCGCACTGACCGGGGGGATGGTACTGGCCGGGTTGGTGACGCTGCACATTTGGGGGGGCTCGCACTGGCCGGGGGGCGACGCTGCACGTTTGGGGGTGGCTCGCACTGGCCGGGGGGATGGCACTGGCCGGGTTGGTGACGCTGCACGTTTGGGGGTGACTCGCACTGGCCGGGGGGATGGCACTGGCCGGGTTGGTGACGCTGCACGTTTGGGGGTGGCTCGCACTGGCCGGGGGGATGGCACTGGCCGGGTTGGTGACGCTGCACGTTTGGGGGTGGCTCGCACTGGCCGGGGGGATGGCACTGGCCGGGTTGGTGACGCTGCACGTTTGGGGGGGCTCGCACTGGCCGGGTTGGTGACGCTGCACGTTTGGGGGGGCTCGCACTGGCCGGGGGGCGACGCTGCACGTTTGGAGGTGGCTCGCACTGGCCGGGGGGGATGGCACTGGCCGGGTTGGTGACGCTGCACGTTTGGGGGTGGCTCGCACTGGCCGGGGGGGCGACGCTGCACGTTTGGGGGGGCTCGCACTGGCCGGGGGGTGACGCTGCACGTTTGGGGGGGCTCGCACTGACCGGGGGGATGGTACTGGCCGGGTTGGTGACGCTGCACGTTTGGGGGGGCTCGCACTGGCCGGGGGGCGACGCTGCACGTTTGGGGGTGGCTCGCACTGGCCGGGGGGATGGCACTGGCCGGGTTGGTGACGCTGCACGTTTGGGGGTGGCTCGCACTGGCCGGGGGGATGGCACTGGCCGGGTTGGTGACGCTGCACGTTTGGGGGGGCTCGCACTGGCCGGGTTGGTGACGCTGCACGTTTGGGGGGCTCGCACTGGCCGGGGTGCGACGCTGCACTGGCCGGGGTGCGACGCTGCACTGGCCGGGGTGCGACGCTGCACTGGCCGGGGTGCGACGCTGCACTGGCCGGGGTGCGACGCTGCACGTTTGGGGGGGCGACGCTGCACGTTTGGGGGGGCTCGCACTGGCCGGGGGGATGACGCTGTACATTTGGGGAGGCTCGCACTGGCCGGGGGGATGATGCTGTACGTTTGGGGGGGCTCGCACTGGCCGGGGAGATGACGCTGTACGTTTGGGGGGCTTGCAGGGGGCGACACATGTTTGGGGGGCTCGCACTGGCCAGGGGGGTTATGCTGCATGTTTGGGGGGCTCGCACTGGCCAGGGGGTTACGCTGCATGTTTGGGGGGGCTCGCACTGGCCAGGGGGTTACGCTGCATGTTTGGGGGGCTCGCACTGGCCAGGGGGTTACGCTGCACGTTTGGGGGGCTCGCACTGGCCAGGGGGTTACGCTGCATGTTCGGGGGCTCGCACTGGCCAAGGGGTTACGCTGCACGTTTGGGGGGCTCGCACTGGCCAGGGGGTTACGCTGCACGTTTGGGGGGGCTCGCACTGGCCGGGGTGCGACGCAGCATGTTTGGGGGGAATGTAGGGGGCGACGCATGTTTTAGGGGCTCGCAGTGGCTAGGGGGTGACCTACATGTTTGGGGGGCTCGCAGTGGCCAGGGGTGACGCTGCATGTTTGGGGGCTCGCAGTTGCCAGGGGGTGACACTGCATGTCTGTGGGGGGGGGCGGCTCGCGGAGGGCGACCCTTCACGTCTGTGGGGGGGGGCGGCTCGCGCAGGGCGACCCTGCACGTCTGTGGTGGAAGGGGGCTCGCGGAGGGCGACCCTGCACGTCTGTGGTGGGAGGGGGCTCGCGGAGGGCGACCCTGCACGTCTGTGGTGGGAGGGGGCTCGCGGAGGGCGACCCTGCACGTCTGTGGTGGGAGGGGGCTCGCGGAGGGCGACCCTGCACGTCTGTGGTGGGAGGGGGCTCGCGGAGGGCGACCCTGCACGTCTGTGGTGGGGGGGGCTCGCGGAGGGCGACCCTGCACGTCTGTGGTGGGGGGGGCTCGCGGAGGGCGACGCTGCACGTCTGTGGTGGGGGGGGCTCGCGGAGGGCGACGCTGCACGTCTGTGGGGGGGCTCGCGGAGGGCGACCCTGCACGTCTGTGGTGGGGGGTGGCTCGCGGAGGGCGACGCTGCACGTCTGTGGGGGGTGGCTCGCGGAGGGCGACGCTGCACGTCTGTGGGGGGGGGCTCTCTCGGGGCAGTGGTGCGTGTTGTGGGGGCTCTCGCGGGGCAGTGGTGCGTGTTGTGGGGGCTCTCGCGGGGCAGCGGGGGGTGCTGTGAGAGCCCCCCGCTGCCCAGCGAGAGCCCCCCGCTGCCCAGCGAGAGCCCCCCGCTGCCCAGCGAGAGCCCCCCGCTGCCCAGCGAGAGCCCCCCGCACTGGCCGGGGGGATGACGCTGCACGTTTGGGGGGCTTGCAGGGGGCGACACATGTTTGGGGGGGGCTCGCACTGGCCAAGGGGTGAGGCTGCATGTTTGGGGGGGGCTCGCACTGGCCAAGGGGTGAGGCTGCATGTTTGGGGGGGGCTCGCACTGGCCAAGGGGTGAGGCTGCATGTTTGGGGGGGGCTCGCACTGGCCAAGGGGTGAGGCTGCATGTTTGGGGGGGGCTCGCACTGGCCAAGGGGTGAGGCTGCATGTTTGGGGGGGGCTCGCACTGGCCAAGGGGTGAGGCTGCATGTTTGGGGGGGGCTCGCACTGGCCAAGGGGTGAGGCTGCATGTTTGGGGGGGGCTCGCACTGGCCAAGGGGTGAGGCTGCATGTTTGGGGGGGGCTCGCACTGGCCAAGGGGTGAGGCTGCACTTTGGGGGGGGCTCGCACTGGCCAGGGGGCGACGCTGCACTGGCCGGGGAACGACGCTGCACGTTTCGGGGGGCTTGCAGGGGGCGACGCATGTTTGGGGGGCTCGCACTGGCCGGGGGGATGACGCTGCATGTTTGGGGGGCTTGCAGGGGCGACGCATGTTTGGGGGGCTCGCACTGGCCGGGGGGGGGCGAGGCTGCATGTTTGGGGGGAATGTAGGGGGCGACGCATGTTTTAGGGGCTCGCAGTGGCCAGGGGTGACGCTGCATGTTTGGGGACTCGCAGTTGCCAGGGGGTGACGCTGCACGTTTGTGGGAGGGGGCTCGCGGAGGGCGACCCTGCACGTCTGTGGGGGGGGGGGGGCAGCGGTGCGTGTTGGGGGGGGCTCTCGCGGGGCAGCGGGGGGTGCTGTGAGAGAGCCCCCCGCACTGGCCGGGGGAATGACGCTGCACGTTTGGGGGGCTTGCAGGGGGCGACGCATGTTTGGGGGGCTCGCACTGGCCAAGGGGTGAGGCTGCATGTTTGGGGGGCATGTAGGGGGCGACATTGCATGTTTGGGGGGGCTCTCACTGGTCAGGGGGCGACGCTGCACGTTTGGGGGGGCTCGCACTGGCCGGGGAGCGACGCTGCACGTTTGGGGGGGGCTCGCACTGGCCGGGGAGCGACGCTGCACGTTTGGGGGGGCTCGCACTGGCCAGGGGGCGACGCTGCACGTTTGGGGGGGCTCGCACTGGCCGGGGAGCGACGCTGCACGTTTGGGGGGGCTCGCACTGGCCGGGGAGCGACGCTGCACGTTTTGGGGGGCTCGCACTGGCCGGGGAGCGACGCTGCACGTTTGGGGGGGCTCGCACTGGCCAGGGGGCGACGCTGCACGTTTGGGGGGGCTCGCACTGGCCGGGGAGCGACGCTGCACGTTTGGGGGGGCTCGCACTGGCCGGGGGAGCGACACTGCACGTTTGGGGGGGGCTCGCACTGGCCGGGGAGCGACGCTGCACGTTTGGGGGGGCTCGCACTGGCCGGGGAGCGACGCTGCACGTTTGGGGGGGCTCGCACTGGCCGGGGGAGCGACGCCGCACGTTTGGGGGGGCTCGCACTGGCCGGGGAGCGACGCCGCACGTTTGGGGGGGCTCGCACTGGCCGGGGAGCGACGCCGCACGTTTGGGGGGGCTCGCACTGGCCGGGGAGCGACGCCGCACGTTTGGGGGGGCTCGCACTGGCCGGGGAGCGACGCCGCACGTTTGGGGGGGCCCCGCACTGGCCGGGGAGCGACGCCGCACGTTTGGGGGGGCCCGCACTGGCCGGGGGGATGACGCCGCACGTTTGGGGGGGCTTGCACTGGCCGGGGAGCGACGCTGCACGTTTGGGGGGGCTCGCACTGGCCGGGGGGATGACGCTGCACGTTTGGGGGGGCTCGCACTGGCCGGGGGGGTGAGGCTGCATGTTTGGGGGGAATGTAGGGGGCGACGCATGTTTGGGGGGCTCGCACTGGCCAAGGGTGAGGCTGCATGTTTGGGGGGCATGTAGGGGGCGTCATTGCACGTTTGGGGGGGGCTCGCACTGGCCAGGGGGGCGTCATTGCACGTTTGGGGGGGCTCGCACTGGCCAGGGGGCGACATTGCACGTTTGGGGGGGGCTCGCACTGGACAGGGGGGCGACGCTGCACGTTTGGGGGGGCTCGCACTGGCCGGGGAGCGACGCTGCACGTTTGGGGGGGGCTCGCACTGGCCGGGGAGCGACGCTGCACGTTTGGGGGGGGGCTCGCACTGGCCGGGGAGCGACGCTGCACGTTTGGGGGGGGCTCGCACTGGCCGGGGAGCGACGCTGCACGTTTGGGGGGGGCTCGCACTGGCCGGGGAGCGACGCTGCACGTCTGTGGGGGGGCTCGCGGAGGGCGACGCTGCACGTCTGTGGGGGGGCTCGCGGAGGGCGACGCTGCACGTCTGTGGGGGGCTCGCGGAGGGCGACGCTGCACGTCTGTGGGGGGCTCGCGGAGGGCGACGCTGCACGTCTGTGGGGGGCTCGCGGAGGGCGACGCTGCACGTCTGTGGGGGCTCTCTCGGGGCAGTGGTGCGTGTTGTGGGGGCTCTCGCGGGGCAGTGGTGCGCGTTGTGGGGGCTCTCGCGGGGCAGTGGTGCGCGTTGTGGGGGCTCTCGCGGGGCAGCGGGGGGTGCTGTGAGAGCCCCCCGCTGCCCAGCGCGTTGTGTGTGGGGGCCCTGTGTGTGTGTGTGTGGGGGGGGCCCTGTGTGTGTGTGTGTGTGTGTGTGTGTGTGTGTGTGGGCCCTGTGTGTGTGTGTGGGCCCTGTGTGTGTGTGTGGGCCGTGTGTGTGTGTGTGTGGGGGCCGTGTGTGTGTGTGTGGGGGCCGTGTGTGTGTGTGTGGGGGCCCTGTGTGTGTGTGTGGGGGCCCTGTGTGTGTGTGTGTGGGGGCCCTGTGTGTGTGTGTGGGGGCCCTGTGTGTGTGTGTGGGGGCCCTGTGTGTGTGTGTGGGGGCCCTGTGTGTGTGTGTGTGTGGGGGCCCTGTGTGTGTGTGTGTGTGGGGGCCCTGTGTGTGTGTGTGTGTGTGTGGGGGCCCTGTGTGTGTGTGTGTGTGTGGGGGCCCTGTGTGTGTGTGTGTGTGTGGGGGGGCCCTGTGTGTGTGTGTGTGTGTGTGGGGGCCCTGTGTGTGTGTGTGTGGGGGCCCTGTGTGTGTGTGTGTGTGTGGGGGCCTGTGTGTGTGTGTGTGTGTGGGGGCCCTGTGTGTGTGTGTGTGTGTGTGTGTGGGGGCCCTGTGTGTGTGTGTGTGTGTGTGTGGGGGCCCTGTGTGTGTGTGTGTGTGTGGGGGCCCTGTGTGTGTGGTGTGTGGGGGCCCTGTGTGTGTGTGTGTGGTGTGTGTGGGGGCCCTGTGTGTGTGGGGGCCCTGTGTGTGTGTGGGGGCCCTGTGTGTGTGTGTGGGGGCCCTGTGTGTGTGTGTGGGGGCCCTGTGTGTGTGTGTGGGGGCCCTGTGTGTGTGTGTGGGGGCCCTGTGTGTGTGTGTGTGGGGGCCCTGTGTGTGTGTGTGTGTGGGGGGGCCCTGTGTGTGTGTGTGTGTGTGTGGGGGCCCTGTGTGTGTGTGTGGGGGCCCTGTGTGTGTGTGTGTGTGTGGGGGGCCCTGTGTGTGTGTGTGTGTGTGTGTGGGGGCCCTGTGTGTGTGGGGGCCCTGTGTGTGTGGGGGCCCTGTGTGTGTGTGTGGGGGCCCTGTGTGTGTGTGTGGGGGCCCTGTGTGTGTGTGTGGGGGCCCTGTGTGTGTGTGGGGGCCCTGTGTGTGTGTGGGGCCGTGTGTGTGTGTGGGGCCGTGTGTGTGTGTGTGGGGCCGTGTGTGTGGGGCCGTGTGTGTGTGTGTGTGGGGGCCCTGTGTGTGTGTGTGTGTGGGGGCCCTGTGTGTGTGTGTGTGTGGGGGCCCTGTGTGTGTGTGTGTGTGTGTGTGGGGGCCCTGTGTGTGTGTGTGTGTGTGGGGGCCCTGTGTGTGTGTGTGTGGGGGGGCCTGTGTGTGTGTGTGTGTGTGTGGGGGCCCTGTGTGTGTGTGTGTGTGTGGGGGCCCTGTGTGTGTGTGTGTGGGGGCCCTGTGTGTGTGTGTGTGTGGGGGCCCTGTGTGTGTGTGTGTGTGTGGGGGCCCTGTGTGTGTGTGTGTGTGGGGGGGGGGGCCCTGTGTGTGTGTGTGTGTGTGTGGGGGCCCTGTGTGTGTGTGTGTGTGTGTGGGGGCCCTGTGTGTGTGTGTGTGTGGGGGCCCTGTGTGTGTGTGTGTGTGTGTGTGTGGGGCCCTGTGTGTGTGTGTGTGTGTGTGGGGGCCCTGTGTGTGTGTGTGTGTGTGTGTGTGTGTGTGTGTGTGTGTGTGTGTGTGTGTGTGTGTGTGTGGGGGGCCCTGTGTGTGTGTGTGTGGGGGCCCTGTGTGTGTGTGTGTGGGGGCCCTGTGTGTGTGTGTGTGTGGGGGGCCCTGTGTGTGTGTGTGTGTGTGGGGGCCCTGTGTGTGTGTGTGTGTGGGGGGGCCCTGTGTGTGTGTGTGTGTGTGTGTGGCCCTGTGTGTGTGTGTGGGGGGCCCTGTGTGTGTGTGTGTGTGTGGGGCCGTGTGTGTGTGTGTGGGGCCGTGTGTGTGTGTGTGGGGCGTGTGTGTGTGTGTGTGGGGCCGTGTGTGTGTGTGTGTGTGTGGGGCCGTGTGTGTGTGTGTGTGGGGCCGTGTGTGTGTGTGTGTGGGGCCGTGTGTGTGTGTGTGGGGCCGTGTGTGTGTGTGGCCGTGTGTGTGTGGGGCCGTGTGTGTGTGTGTGTGGGGCCGTGTTGTGTGTGGGGCCGTGTGTGTGTGGGGCCGTGTGTGGGGCGTGTGTGTGGGGCCGTGTGTGTGGGGCCGTGTGTGGGGGGGCCGTGTGTGTGGGGCCGTGTGTGTGGGGCCGTGTGTGTGGGGCCGTGTGTGGGGCCGTGTGTGTGTGTGGGGCCGTGTGTGTGTTGGGTGGGGCTCGCAGGGAGAGAGGCTGCACGTTGGGAGGGGGGGGCTGCACGTTGGGTGGGGGGGGAGGATGCAGGGGGAGAGAGGCTGCACGTTGGGGGGGAGCTTGCAGGGGGGGGGGGAGAGGCTGCACGTTGGGGGGGGAGCTTGCAGGGGGAAAGAGGCTGCACGGTGGGGGGGGGGAGCTTGCAGGGGGAGAGAGGCTGCACGTTGGGGGGGGCAACTTGCAGGGGGAGGAAGGCTGCACGTTTTGGGGGGGAGCTTGCAGGGGGAGAGAGGCTGCACGTTGGGGGGGGGGGGGAGGATGCAGGGGGAGAGAGGCTGCACGTTGGGGGGGGGGAGGATGCAGGGGAGAGAGGCTGCACGTTGGGGGGGAGCTTGCAGGGGGGGAAGAGGCTGCACGTTGGGGGGGGGGGGGAGCTTGCAGGGGGGAAAGAGGCTGCACGTTGGGGGGGGGAGCTTGCAGGGGGGAAAGAGGCTGCACGTTGGGGGGGGGGAGCTTGCAGGGGGAAAGAGGCTGCACGTTGGGGGGGGTGGGAGCTTGCAGGGGGAGAGAGGCTGCACGTTGGGGGGGGCAACTTGCAGGGGGAGGAAGGCTGCACGTTGGGGGGAAAGAGGCTGCACATTGGGGGGGGGAGCTTGCAGGGGGAGAGAGGCTGCACGTTGGGGGGGAGAGAGGCTGCACGTTGGGGGGGGGGGAGCTTGCAGGGGAGAGAGGCTGCACATTGGGGGGGGAGCTTGCAGGGGAGGAAGGCTGCACGTTGGGGGGGGGGACTTGCAGGGGGAGGAAGGCTGCACGTTGGGGGGGAAAGAGGCTGCACGTTGGGGGGGGAGCTTGCAGGGGGAGGAAGGCTGCACGTTGGGGGGAGAGAGGCTGCACGTTGGGGGGGGGGGGGAGCTTGCAGGGGGAGAGAGGCTGCACGTTGGGGGGGCAACTTGCAGGGGGAGGAAGGCTGCACGTTGGGGGGGGAAGAGGCTGCACATTGGGGGGGGGAGCTTGCAGGGGGAGAGAGGCTGCACGTTGGGGGGGAGAGAGGCTGCACGTTGGGGGGGGGGGGAGCTTGCAGGGGGGGAGCTTGCAGGGGGAGGAGGCTGCACGTTGGGGGGGGGGACTTGCAGGGGGAGGAAGGCTGCACGTTGGGGGGGAAAGAGGCTGCACATTGGGGGGGGGGGAGCTTGCAGGGGGAGGAAGGCTGCACATTGGGGGGGAGAGAGGCTGCACGTTGGGGGGGGAGCTTGCAGGGGGAAAGAGGCTGCACGTTGGGGGGGGGAGCTTGCAGGGGGAGAGAGGCTGCACGTTGGGGGGGGGGGGGAGCTTGCAGGGGGAGGAAGGCTGCACGTTGGGGGGGAGAGAGGCTGCACGTTGGGGGGGGGGAAGCTTGCAGGGGGAGAGAGGCTGCACATTGGGGGGGGGGGAGCTTGCAGGGGGAGGAAGGCTGCACGTTGGGGGGGGGAGCTTGCAGGGGAAGGAAGGCTGCACGTTGGGGGTGGAGCTTGCAGGGGGAGAGAGGCTGCACGTGGGGGGCTCGTGCTGGGCAGGGGGCCGTGTTGCACTTTGTGGGAGGGGGCTCGCCTGTGTGCTATTAATCTTCTCCCTTTGTTTTTCTAATACAGTTTGTGACTACTGGCATTTGGGTGTAATTGCCCCCCGTCGTCCCACCTTAGAGACTGAGAGAACAGTGTGGTCTAATGCACATCACATCTCCTGTGTCCTCCAATGTATTCAACAAGAGGATTTTTATGGTAAATGGTGAAATACAATTTTTACACCTAAAACGCACGGGACTCTGATACAAAAGATTTTTTTTTCTTTCTTTCATTGTCGCCAATGTCCAACATGGCTTTATTCTACGTATTGTTTTTTAAAGTTGATTGTTACAGTATATTTGTATCCCCGACCTACTGTCTCCCCCTCCCTAATTACCCTGTAGACTGTAAGCCCCCGAGAGCAGGGTCTGCGCCCCTCTGTACCAGTCTGTCAGTGTTATATATTTGTATCCCCGACCTTCTGTCTCCTCCCCATTACCCTGTAGACTGTAGCCCCTGAGGGCAGGGTCCGCTCCCCTCTGTACCCGTCTGTGAGGATTGGTTTATTCACTGTAATTTATATCTGTATTTTGTGTGTGACCCGTTCCCATGTACAGCATGGAATCAATGTTCTCTATAAAAATAAAACTGTATAAATATATTTCTCCTTTTTTTTTTTTTTTTTAAATTGATATACTTGTTTTAATAAAACTGTTCTAGAAGTTTGGGCTGAATGTTCCTTTCTATAATGATAAAGCTCGGTGTGACATTAGTGAGCAGTCACTGCCGGTCGGGCTGCGGTCACAGTGTTGTAGGTAGTTTCCAAAACATCTGTCCTCACATGTAGACCCACAGTAAACTGATCAGATCTCGCTGACAATTTATTTTCTGTCTTTAGCAGCCCCCTGATCCTCTCTCACGCCCCCTATTTATTTGGCCCCAGTCCTGTTTCACCGTGTTTCCCTCCTTTGGTGGCAACATAACTCCATGAGGCTCACACCGCCTGATTCCGTATGGGGAGATAAGGTATGCACACCAGTGACTATGGAAGGGGAATATAGCAGAAACTGCTGTGTGAATACTGACATGAAAAATTCAATAGCTGTTTGTAAGAATGAAATGTGAAAAATGGAACCTGCATTACTGCCATGAATATATGAAAAAAGAGAAATTTAGCTACTGAATTGATCAATGCAGAAGAGCCCCAACACTACGCCAAAGTATTTCTCTACGTTGGGGTCCCTAGCTTGTGTGTGTCCTCTCATGCAGTTAAAAAACTTACCGTGTATGGGACGCTGAGACCCAGGCTATATATGCGTATAATGTGGATTGGCAATAGGTGTGTATGGGGAGGGTTCACAAACGAAAAACTACTAACATTAAGGAATAACGTTTGGAACTCCATTCTATGTCTGAACTGGGTGCAAAAAACCTAAAAAACATCACTATGGGGAGATAAGGTATGCACACCAGTGACTATGGAAGGGGAATACATGGAATAGCAGAAACTGCTGTGTGAATACTGACATGAAAAATTCAATAGCTGTTTGTAAGAATGAAATGTTCACATTTTAGGTTTTTTGCACCCAGTTCAGACATAGAATGGAGTTCCAAACGTTATTCCTTAATGTTAGTAGTTTTTCGTTTGTGAACCCTCCCCATACACACCTATTGCCAATCCACATTATACGCATATATAGCCTGGGTCTCAGCGTCCCATACACGGTAAGTTTTTTAACTGCATGAGAGGACACACACAAGCTAGGGACCCCAACGTAGAGAAATACTTTGGCGTAGTGTTGGGGCTCTTCTGCATTGATCAATTCAGTAGCTAAATTTCTCTTTTTTCATATATTCATGGCAGTAATGCAGGTTCCATTTTTCACATTTCATTCTTACAAACAGCTATTGAATTTTTCATGTCAGTATTCACACAGCAGTTTCTGCTATTCCATGTATTCCCCTTCCATAGTCACTGGTGTGCATACCTTATCTCCCCATAGTGATGTTTTTTAGGTTTTTTGCACCCAGTACCGCCTGATTCCGGTCATATCAGGCGAAACGTTTTTTTTTTTATTTAAAGGGACGTAAGTTGCTTTTTGCTGAGCGTCTGAAGCTGTTGCCACCGCTGTTCCATAGGACGGGCTCTGGCGGAGGTCACACTACATATTTTACAGAGGGGTAACAATACTCCTTAGAAATCTTGAGAAGTATTGTAGCCGAGGAGGAGAACATCATAATTTGCAGCAACTCAAAATGATAGTACATACAGTAGATGGGTATCTATAAGGCCCCTTTCAGATGTCTGTGTTTAAACAGGTGCAAGCCACACGTACCAGTATGGTTGTCCGTGTGGTACCGGTAAAAAGAAAAAAGTAAGATACTGAAATGAATGTTTTGGTTTGTTTTTGTTTTTTTCGTTTAATGTGGAAAGCCTGAAAAATTAAAGATATAGGAAGATAAATAGAGCTTATAGAATAGTGTTCTAGAGATAGTTAGCTTGACCAGCATTTTTACACCATTTTTATTTTTTAATTTAAAAAAAAAAGTGGGGTCCCCCCAGCTTTCATGTCCAGCACAGGAACAGCTGCAGCTGTAGGCTGAAATCCTCAGCTCTTTGCAGTACCTTGGCTGGTTATGAAAAATAGAGGGGATCCCACACTTATTTTTTACATTTTTAGATTAAAAAAATTACGTGTGGTCACCTCCATTTTTACTAAAAAAACAGCCATGGTACAGCAGACAACTGGGGGATGATATTCTTAGGCTGGAAAGGGCCAAATAACCATGGCCCTTTCCACCCTAACAATAGCAGCCCACAGACGCCCGAGAAGTGGCACATCAATTAGATGCAGCAATTGTGGTGCTGGACCTGGCTCTTCCCATTGCTTTGGTGCAATGGCAAACTGGGTAATATTTGTGGGGTTGATGCCAGCTCCAGCATACACCCCTACTACTAATCCAGTAGATGAAAGGAGAATAACAAACTTTATTTGAACAAAAAACCTTCGACTCAGACCTCATTCACCAATTTATTTGATTTTTATAAATAAAAAACAGTTCTACCGTAAATCTATGGTGAGGTCCCATGACATTCCCAAAAGCAAACCTGGAAAGACATAAAAGAGAAAATCATTCAATAAATAAAGACAAAAGACACCCTCTTTTCCAATTTATTTCTCTATCAAAGCCCTAATCCTCGTCTGCCGAAAGCCAATTGGGGGCAGTCACGTCAATCCGATACTGCTGTCACACTCAATGGAGAACCGAACATTCCTCATTGGTTGTGAGAGTACACACACACTGCTGTGGATGCTTCTGTTTGATGACCTTCATCTCATAAGGTGAGCTCAGGTTATTCAGGTCAGCAGTATGTGTGTGGGCGCGGCAGTGATGTCACAGGTTAATCAGAGTTCATAATGAACTCAGATGACATCCTGATGACACCCGCGCTACTGTGGGTGTCGCGGCAGGAACGTCATGGGTTCATCGGAGTTCCCAATGAACTTTGAAGAACCCGTGAAGTCACTGTCGCTACACCCGCGGTAGCGTAGGTGTCGTCAGGATATCAGAGTTCCTTGGATACTCACCTGTCCCAGCGATGCTGTCCCTGGCACTGATGTCTATGGTGCTGCTGCTTCCAGGTCCTCCGTTGAGTGCATATTCATTGAGTATAATGAGCGGGGATCGAAGCAAGTGACAGCAGGGTTGGAGACAAGTAAGTATAAAAATTCATTTTATTTCAGAGACACGTGTTTTCTCCGGTTCGTGTCACACGGATCACATCAGTGTGACACCTGTGCTGCCTGAGAAAAAAAAACCAATGTCTGCGTGCAGGGAAATGTGGGGCAACACGGTCCATGTAAAAACATGCATGTGTGAGGAACACTATAGAATAACATGAGTACGTGTGGCATCCGTGTTAAAAATGGATGTCACACATACCTGAAACATATGGATAAAAATTCACCGTTTTCCCAATCGGTGCGGGTTCCAGTGATCGGACACTGATCAGCAGGTGATCACCTTGCCCATGGATAGGTGATAACTTGTTTTCACTAACAATCCCTTTAAGGCCTCTAAACAATCCATACAATCATTTGGCCGACAGCTCTCTCTTGACTATCACATACAGGAGTGCTCGGCCAAATGTTCTTGTGTTCTCTCTCGGAGAGCAGATGTCTGCCTCCTCTGGGGGTGGATTATCTTTCAAGAGATCAAAAGCATCAACAAGTGGAATTCAAACACGCCAGTTCCTTCCCTCCCTTTACATCCATTCTTGAGGTAAGTCGGAAGCCCCCATACACATCGGATTGTTGTCTGATCCGGGCGATTTTAGCCCTGTGTTTATGGGAGCTTTCATGTAATCTGTATAAGGGCTTATTCAAACATCTATGAACGTCAGTACAATCTCTGAACACAATGCATGGACTGGCTGAGGCCGTCCTTATAGTCAGTGCTGTGAGCTCAGAAATCTTGAACCTCAGTGCAGCAACTCCGCTCTAGTCACCTCTAGTGAGATAGAATGGAGTTACTGTACAGAGGACGTCCCTTATAGACAGTGCTGTGAGATCAGACATCATGAACCTCAGTGCAGCAACTCCGATCTAGTCACCTCTGTAGTGAGATAGAATGGAGTTACTGTACAGAGGACGTCCCTTATAGACAGTGCTGTGAGATCAGACATCATGAGCCTCAGTGCAGCAACTCCGATCTAGTCACCTCTGTAGTGAGATAGAATGGAGTTACTGTACAGAGGACGTCCCTTATAGACAGTGCTGTGAGATGAGAAATCATGAGCCTCAGTGCAGCAACTCCGCTCTAGTCACCTCTAGTGAGATAGAATGGAGTTACTGTACAGAGGACGTCCCTTATAGACAGTGCTGTGAGATCAGACATCATGAGCCTCAGTGCAGCAACTCCGCTCTAGTCACCTCTAGTGAGATAGAATGGAGTTACTGTACAGGGGACATTCCTTACAGATGCTGTGAGATCAGAAATCATGAGCCTCAGTGCAGCAACTCTGATCTAGTCACCTCTGTAGTGAGATAGAATGGAGTTACTGTACAGGTGACGTTCCTTACAGACAGTGCTGTGAGATCAGAAATCATGAGCCTCAGTGCAGCAACTCCGCTCTAGTCACCTCTAGTGAGATAGAATGGAGTTACTGTACAGGTGACGTTCCTTATAGACAGTGCTGTGAGATCAGACATCATGAGCCTCAGTGCAGCAACTGTGATCTAGTCACCTCTAGTGAGATAGAATGGAGTTACTGTACAGGGGACGTTCCTTATAGACAGTGCTGTGAGATCAGAAATCATGAGCCTCAGTGCAGCAACTCCGCTCTAGTCACCTCTGTAGTGAGATAGATGGAGTTACTGTACAGAGGACGTTCCTTACAGACAGTGCTGTGAGCTCAGAAATCATGAGCCTCAGTGCAGCAACTCCGCTCAAGTCACCTCTGTAGTGAGATAGATGGAGTTACTGTACAGAGGACGTTCCTTACAGACAGTGCTGTGAGCTCAGAAATCATGAACCTCAGTGCAACAACTCCGCTCTAGTCACCTCTAGTGAGATAGAATGGAGTTACTGTACAGAGGACGTTCCTTATAGACAGTGCTGTGAGCTCAGAAACCATGAACCTCAGTGCAACAACTCCGCTCTAGTGAGATAGAATGGAGTCACTGTACAGGGGACGTTCCTTACAGACAGTGCTGTGAGATCAGAAATCATGAACCTTAGTGCAACAACTGTGATCTAGTCATCTCTGCGCTGGGCAGTTTTGTAACTAGAATTTGATGGGCCCCAGTGCAAAATTAGGACCTGCCCCCCCCCAACACAGATACACTGGGTACAGGGTAATGACACCGACACTCGGGGCATGGGATAATGACGTTGACACTCGGGGTACGGGTAATGTTGTTAACACTTGGCTCTTTCCCTCAGCACCCAGGTTTCCCATGATCTGAAATCCCTCTTTCTATCATCATCCAGCTTTCCTATGTTCTGATATCCATCTTGTCCTCAGCACCCAGCTTCCCTAGACTCTGCTATACATCTTTCCCTCAGCACCCAGCTTTCCCATATCATAGCATCGGAAAGCTGGGTGCTGCGGGTAAGAGCCTCTTTCCATCAGCACAAAACTTTCCCATCCCAAGCTTATGTCTTTGTCCCCCCTCGTATATATAGTTCTCCAAATACTATAATGGCCCCCACATAGCCTTCCATATAGCATATTGGGTCCCACGTAACCCTTCATTTTACTAGAATGCGCCCCATAGTCCTCCTTGTATTATAATGCATTTCCCATAGTCCTCTATGTATAAGGTAGCTCTTATAGCCCTCCAATTATTATACTACAATTCCCATAGTCCTCCATGTATTATAATTCACTCCATAGTCCTCCATGTATTATACTGCACCCCATAGTACTACATATATTATACTGCACCCAACAGTCCTGCGTATATTATACTGCACCCCATAGTTTTCCATATATTATAATGCACCCCCATAGTCCTATATGTATTATAATGCAGTCACCATAGTCCTTCATACACTGTGTGCAGAATTATTAGGCAAGTTGTATTTCAGAGGAATTTTTTTTATTATTGATCAACAACGATGTTCTCAATCACCCAAAAGACTCATAAATATCAAAGCTTAATATTTTTTGCAGTTGGAGTGGGGTTTTTTAGATTTGGCTATCTTAGGCTATGTGTCCACGCTGCGGAAAATGCACGGATTTTGCCGTGGATTTCTCGCGGAAAAGCCGCGGATTTCCCGAAAATCTGCAGCACCGGCACTTCCCAGCCATTTCTAGGGCATTTTGGAAATGCTGTGTCCATGCTGCGGATTTTTCCGCAGCGGATTTCGTGCGGATTTTGGTCCGGAAAAATCTGCAACATGTCAATTATTGTTGCGGATTTTCATCCGGATTTTGGCTTTAAAATTGTGAAAAAAAAAAAAAATCCGCACCAAAATCCGCGGCAATTCCGCGGCAAATCCGCACCTTTGAAAAGGTGCGGATTTTGCGGGAAAGCTGCGGATTTTGATGCAGAAAAATCCGCAGCTACATTCTCTCGTGGACACATAGCCTTAGGAGGATATCTGTCTGTGCGGGTAACTATTACTGTGCAGAATTATTAGGCAACTTAATAAAAACCAAATCTATTTCCATCTCACTTGTTTATTTTCACCAGGTAAACCAATATAACTGCACAAAATTTAGAAATAAACATTTCTGACATGCAAAAAAAACCCACAAATAATTAATGACCAATATAGCCACCTTTCTTTATGATGACACTTAACAGCCTACCATCCATAGATTCTGTCATTGCTTGATCTGTTTACACTCAACATTGCGTGCAGAAGCCGCCACAGCCTCCAGACACCACAGCCTGCAGCCACCACAGCCTCCAGACACTGCTCCCAGAGGTGGACTGTTTTCTCTCCCTGTAGATCTCACATTTTATGAGGGACCACAGATTCTCTATGGGGTTCAGATCAGGTGAACAAGAGGGCCATGTCATTATTTTTTCATCTTTTAGACCTTTACTGGCCAGCCACGCTGTGGAGTAGTTGGATGCATGTGATGGAGCATTGTCCTGCATGAAAATCATGTTTTTCTTGAACGATACTGATTTCTTCCTGTACCACTGCTTGAAGAAGTTGTCTTCCAGAAACTGGCAGTAGGTCTGGGAGTTGAGCTTCACTCCATTCTCAACCCGAAAAGGTCACACAAGTTGATCTTTGATGATCCCAGCCCATACCAGTACCCACCTCCACCTTGCTGGCGTCTGAGTCGGAGTGGAGCTCTCTGCCCTTTACTGATCCAGCCTCTGGCCCATCCATCTGCCCATCAAGAGTCACACTCATTTCATCAGTCCATAAAACCTTTGAAAAATCAGTCTTAAGATATTTCTTGGCCCAGCCTTGACGTTTTATCTTATGTTTCTTGGTCAGAGGTGGTCGTTTTTCAGCCTTCCTTACCTTGGCCATGTCCCTGAGTTTGGCACACCTTGTGCTTTTTGATACTCCAGTAACGTTGCAGCTGTGAAATATGGCCAAACTGGTGGCAAATGGCATCTTGGCAGCTTTACGCTTGATTTTCCTCAATTCATGGGCAGTTATTTTGTGCCTTTTTGTCCCGGAACGCTTCTTGCGACCCTGTTGGCTATTTGACATGAAACGCTTGATTGTTAGGTGATCACGCTTCAAAGGTTTGGCAATTTCAAGACTGCTGCATCCCTCTGCAAGACATCTCACAATTTTAGACTTTTCAGAGCCCGTCAAATCTCTCTTCTGACCCATTTTGTCAAAGGAAAGGAAGTTGCCTAATAATTAAGCACACGTTATATAGGGTGTTGATGTCATTACACCGCACCCCTCCTCATTACAGAGATGCACATCACCGGATTTACTTAATTGGCAGTTGGCTTTCACTATACAGCTTGGAGTAAGACAACATGTAGAAAAAGTATCATGTGATCAAAATACTAATTTGCCTAATAATTCTGCACACAGTGTATTGTATTATTCACCCCATAGTCCTTAATGTATTCTAATGCAGCCCTATTGTCCATGTATAAGGTAACGCCATTAGTCCTCATATAATGCAGCCCCCATAATCCTATATGTATTATAACGCATCCCCATAGTCCTTCATATTGTATTATGCAGCCCCATAGTTCTCCATGTATAATGCACCCTCGCATTCCATGTATAAGGTGTCCTTCATATTGTATTATGCAGCCCTATAATCCTCCATATACAGTGCCTACAAGTAGTATTCAACCCCCTGCAGATTTAGCAGGTTTACACATTCGGAATTAACTTGGCATTGTGACATTTGGACTGTAGATCAGCCTGGAAGTGTGAAATGCACTGCAGCAAAAAAGAATGTTATTTCTTTTTTTATTTTTTTTTTTAAATTGTGAAAAGTTTATTCAGAGGGTCATTTATTATTCAACCCCTCAAACCACCAGAATTCTGTTTGGTTCCCCTAAAGTATTAAGAAGTATTTCAGGCACAAAGAACAATGAGCTTCACATGTTTGGATTAATTATCTCTTTTTCCAGCCTTTTCTGACTAATTAAGACCCTCCGCAAACTTGTGAACAGCACTCATACTTGGTCAACATGGGAAAGACAAAGGAGCATTCCAAGGCCATCAGAGACAAGATCGTGGAGGGTCACAAGGCTGTCAAGGGGTACAAAACCCTTTCCAAGGAGTTGGGCCTACCTGTCTCCACTGTTGGGAGCATCATCCGGAAGTGGAAGGCTTATGGAACTACTGTTAGCCTTCCACGGCCTGGACAGCCTTTGAAAGTTTCCACCCGTGCCGAGGCCAGGCTTGTCCGAAGAGTCAAGGCTAACCCAAGGACAACAAGGAAGGAGCTCAGGGAAGATCTCATGGCAGTGGGGACATTGGTTTCAGTCAATACCATAAGTAACGTACTCCACCGCAATGGTCTCCATTCCAGACGAGTCCGTAAGGTACCTTTACTTTCAAAGCGTCATGTCAAGGCTCGTCTACAGTTTGCTCATGATCACTTGGAGGACTCTGAGACAGACTGGTTCAAGGTTCTCTGGTCTGATGAGACCAAGATCGAGATCTTTGGTGCCAACCACACACGTGACGTTTGGAGACTGGATGGCACTGCATACGACCCCAAGAATACCATCCCTACAGTCAAGCATGGTGGTGGCAGCATCATGCTGTGGGGCTGTTTCTCAGCCAAGGGGCCTGGCCATCTGGTCCGCATCCATGGGAAGATGGATAGCACGGCCTACCTGGAGATTTTGGCCAAGAACCTCCGCTCCTCCATCAAGGATCTTAAGATGGGTCGTCATTTCATCTTCCAACAAGACAACGACCCAAAGCACACAGCCAAGAAAACCAAGGCCTGGTTCAAGAGGGAAAAATCAAGGTGTTGCAGTGGCCTAGTCAGTCTCCTGACCTTAACCCAATCGAAAACTTGTGGAAGGAGCTCAAGATTATAGTCCACATGAGACACCCAAAGAACCTAGATAACTTGGAGAAGATCTGCATGGAGGAGTGGGCCAAGATAACTCCAGAGACCTGTGCCGGCCTGATCAGGTCTTATAAAAGACGATTATTAGCTGTAATTGCAAACAAGGGTTATTCCACAAAATATTAAACCTAGGGGTTGAATAATAATTGACCCACACTTTTATGTTGAAAATTTATTAAAATTTAACTGAGCAACAAAACTTGTTGGTTTGTAAGATTTATGCATCTGTTAATAAATCCTGCTCTTGTTTGAGGTTTGCAGGCTCTAACTTATTTGCATCTTATCAAACCTGCTAAATCTGCAGGGGGTTGAATACTACTTGTAGGCACTGTATAATGCACCCCTAAAGTCCATGTATAAGGTAACCCAATTAGTCCTCCGTATAATGCAACCCCCTAAGTCCTATATGTATTAAAATGCACCCCATAGTCCTTCATATTGGATTATGCAGCTCCATAGTCCTCCATGTATAATGCACCCCTATATTCCATGTAAAAGGGATCCTTCATATAGTATTATGCACACCTTATATTCCTGCATATAGTATTATGCACCCCTTATATTCCTCCATATAGTATTATGCTCCCCTTATATTCCTTCATATAGTTTAGTACACGCCTTATATTCCTCCATATAGTAGTATGCACCCCTTATATTCCGCCATATACTAGTATGCAGCCCCCATATAGTGCACCACCATATTGTGTGCCCCAATATAATATTGTGCGCCAACATATAGTTATATGTGTCACGCTCCCCGGTGCCCGTGCCACGCTCCCCGGTTCCCCTGCCACGCTCCCCGGTTCCCCTGCCACGCTCCCCGGTTCCCCTGCCACGCTCCCCGGCTCCCCTGCCACGCTCCCCGGCTCCTCTGCCACGCTCCCCCGCTCCCGGACCTCGCTTCCCCGCTCCCGTGCCACGCTCACCGGTCTCCCGCTCCTCAGCCTCCATGCTCCCTCACCTGCGTCCTCCAGGCAACCCGGTCCCGGCGCCCGTCTGCTGTCCTGAGCCGGCCCGGCACTCCTGCCTCCTGTACACCGCATCCTGCTCTGGCTTCTGGCACCCGGGCCTCGCGCATGCGCATTAGGGCGCGCGCGCGGTCATTGACCTTTTCTTAAAGGGCCAGCGTCCTCCAACAGGATATTGAAGATGCAGGTACAGGGTATATAGGGGGTTCCTTTCCAAGTGGGCGGTGCCTGTTCTTCGTGTTTGCTAAGCTAGGAGTCAGGTCTCCCTGTGCCATTGTCTCGTACTCACCTATCTCTCTTGTAGAGCCGCTCCTGTCCCGCCAACCGGTCCTGACGGTTCCAGAACCCCGAACGGACTGTCCGCCATCTTCTCAGTCCCTACCGTCTCCAATTCCTGGATCTGTGTGGTGACCGATCTCCCCGTTCCGCTGGTTCCGGACCCTGCCTGACATCATCTCGGCCTCCGAACCTGCGCTCCGTCACCTGGACTACCTTCAGAGACTCCGTGATCCCAGGGACTTCTACACCCACTCTTCTGAACGGACTGTCCTGCTACCCGTAGTGCTTCGGCTACCGGGCACCTTGCCCTCGGTGGGGTGCTCAGTCCAGTGGATCCACCTCCTGGGCCTACCCGTCATCCTGGTCCTAACAATATGCAGCCCCATATACTATTTTGCAACCCCCATATATGCTTCCTCATAGTCCTCTGGAATTCCTGATTAAATACACAAATATACTCACTTCTCCTCATTCAGCCACTGCCCCAGTCTCCTCAGCGTGTGTCCACTGTTATGCCACTCTGACATTTTAGCACATCAGTGCGCAGTAGTGAGGTCACTGCTAGAGATGAGCGATGTTCGAGGTTCGCCAATTTCATGTTCGAGTGATTTTTGCTAAAAGCTCGACAGTTCGAGTTACGTTCGAGAACGGTTCGATCACCAAAAGCCTAGCTTTTCACTGGCTTTTCACTGGCTTTTCACTGGCTTTTCACTGTAATAGTGTGAGTCACTCTGTGATTCACACTATTATCAAATTTCAGCGTATAGTGTGCGGGGGGGACGGGGTTTAGATCTGTGCTGCTGCAAAGTGCTGAGAGAATGCCGATCACCATTTTTTAATTTTTTTTTCCCCTAACCGCGCGTGCAGTGGAGCGTTCCAGGCTGTCAGCAAATCACAGACACACACACAGCTAAGTGGATTTTTGCCAGACAAGCAAGGGCATGTGTCATAGGCTGTGCATGTCACATGTCCTTAACCTATAAGATACGGCCATTTTCCCCTTCGCCGCTATTATCTGTCTTCTGCGTGTGGGTAACAGTCACCGCTCACGCTGCTGCTGCTGCTGCTGCTGCTGTGTGCGCTATAGAGATACAGTGCAATCTACACAGCGCTTTAGGGATTAGGGACTGCTGGTTATTTCAGCCCTTTTCAGGGCTGATTTACAGGCATTCATAGCCATAGCTGCTAAGCATGTCCGTGCAAATGCGGTGTAGGGCTTTAGATAACAGCGTCTGGCTGCCTCAGCTCAGGCAATTCCTTGCTGCATTTTTTCATTAGCAGGGATAGAAAGTGAGGCTTCCTTTGCTGTCCTGCTCCCCAGAGCACCCGTGCATTCTACCCACATGCACATTTTTGCCACGCTATTTTATTTGCCCAAAGAGCTGACACTTTTTGTGCCATCCTAAAAGTGTCTGGAATACTACCTTAGTGTTCCTTTGCTGTCTTGCTACCTACAGCACCCGTGCATTATACCCACCTGCCCATTTTTGCCATGCTATTTTATTTGCCCTAAGAGCTGACACTTTTTGTGACATCCTAAAAGTGTCTGAGATAGTACCTTAGGGCGGCTTTGCACACTACGACATCGCAGGTGCGATGTCGGTGGGGTCAAATTGAAAGTGACGCACATCCGGCATCGCATGCGACATCGTAGTGTGTAAAGCCTAGATGATACGATTAACGAGCGCAAAATCGTCGTAATCGTATCATCGGTGCAGCGTCGGCGTAATCCATAATTACGCTGACGCGATGGTCCGATGTTGTTCCTCGTTCCTGCGGCAGCACACATCGCTGTGTGTGAAGCCGCAGGAGCGAGGAACATCTCCTACCGGCGTCACCGCGGCTTCCGTAGGATATGAGGAAGGAAGGAGGTGGGCAGGATGTTTACATCCTGCTCATCTCCGCCCCTTCGCCGCTATTGGCCGCCTGCCGTGTGACGTCACTATGACGCCGCACGACCCGCCCCCTTAGGAAGGAGGCGGGTCACCGGCCAGAGCGACGGTCGCAGGGCGGGTGAGTGCGTGTGAAGCTGGCGTAGCGATAATTTTCGCTACGCCAGCTATCACACGATATCGTACCTGCGACGGGGGCGGGGACTATCGCGTGCGACATCGCAGCATCGGCTTGCGATGTCGCAACGTGCAAAGCCCGCCTTAGTGTTCCTTTGCTGTCCTGCTACCCACAGCACCCGTGCATTATACCCACCTGCCCATTTTTGCCACGCTATTTTATTTGACCAAAGAGCTGACACTTTTTGTGCCATCCTAAAAGTGTCTGGAATACTAAGTTAGGGTCCCTTTGCTGTCCTGCTACCCACAGCACCCGGGCATTCTACCCAACTGCCCATTTTTCCCACACAATTCTAATTGCAAACTGTGCTGCCACTGTTAGGGGCATATTAAAATTGTCTGGGATAGTCAGTGTTGGTTCTTCAGCTGTCAATAAAGCTAGACCACCTCTGCAATCTACAGCACCTCTCCATTTTTGCTACCACATTTTAAGTGTCCAATCTTGTCGCTAACAAAATGAGTGGCAAAAGGACAGATGCTGGTGGAAAGGGGAACAGGCGTGTTGGAAAAGGAAAAAAAGTTTGTGTCCGTGGGGTAGGTGGGAAAGCTACATTAACATCTACTGAAGAAATGCCATCTTCCAGCAAAAGTAAGATGTCTACTACTTTCCGTGGACAATCCGATGTGCTTCCTTTTTTACGGAACCGAACAACTGTAACAAAGGTAGATGATGCACAAAAAAAGAACAAGCTTGAAAGGATCTCAAGTGCTCCAACAAGTGGCCTCTCCTCCACCTCAACTTCAACATCCAAAAAACAACAGTCCTCTGAGTTGTCATCCCAATCGCACTTGCTTTCTCCCAACTCTCAAGTCTCCACCCGCCCTGAAGAGTATGGTGTAACAGAGATGGCTGAGTCTGCAGAGCTGTTCAGTCACACTATAGCCTGGGAATCAGAGGTCTGTTGCCAAGCTACAGTGAGTACAGACCAGGAAATGGTCTGCAGTGATGCCCAGAAGCTTTGTGAGTCTGATTCAGGCCTTGATGACCAAGTTTCTGAGCATAATGTAGACCCTTATTCCCAAACTGTAACACCTGTTGGTAGAGACAATGAGGAACATACTGATGACGATGAGACGCAGATACCAGATTGGGATGACAACTTAACTTGATAATGAAGTTCTAGATCCCACTTACTGTCAACCCACAGTCAGGCACTCGAGGAGGACACCAGAGGCGGTGGAGGAGGATGCAACTGATGACGAAGTTACCTTGCGCCTTCCTGGACAGAGTCGGAGAACTGGAAGGACGTCAACAACTGCATCCTCAGCCACAACTCTGCCTCTGAGCACAAGTCGGGGTGGCTCTGCAGGTCGCATGGCCTCTAAGCCTTGCCTAGCCGGGTCCTTTTTTGACCTTGCAAAGGATCTCCCAAATCATGTGATCTGTAAAATTTGTCACCAATCTATAAGTAAAGGCCAAAACCTCACCAGTTTGACAACTTCTTCCATGAATCGTCACATGAATAACAAGCATAAGTCCCAGTGGGAAGCTCACCGTGCTGCAATGCGGCCTAGCGGAGCGGGCCAACCACCGTCTGCCCCTTCAAGTTCCTCCGCGCGCCCTTCATCTTCTATGACTGTGGGGACAGCTGTCACACATGTTTTTCCACGCAGACCTTCCACCTCTTTAACCGCAACAGCCAGTTTGCTTGGCAGGTTGTCAGTTAGTTTGGAAGGGGAAACAAGTGCTGGTGAAGAGCTCTCTCAGACATCGAGAGCACCAACTTTGGATGAAGGCAACATCATGTCTCCGCCTGCACTTTCCTCACAGACCTGCAGTTTTCCAGGGACACCCTACTCACCACCGTCTCCACACAGCAGCCAGATCTCGGTCCCTCAGATGTGGACAAATAAAAGGCCATTTCCTCCGAGCCATGACAAAGCTAAGAGGTTGACTTTCACCCTCTGTAAGCTCTTGGCTACCAAAATGCTGCCTTTCCGCCTGGTGGACACAGAGGATTTTCAAGACCTTATGTCAGTCGCAGTGCCCCAGTGCCAGATGCCCAGTCGCCACTACTTCTCCAAGAAAGGTATGCCTGCGCTACACCAGCATGTCGCACACAACATCGCCGCTTCCTTGAGAAACTCTGTGTGTGACAGGGTGCATTTCCCCACCGATACTTGGACCAGTAAGCATGGACAGGGGCGTTACATGTCGCTGACTGGGCACTGGGTAACTATGGTGAGAGATGGTGAGGGTTCTGCTGAACAAGTCTTGCCGTCCCCACGACTTGTGCGTCAATCCTCTGTATGTCGAAGTTCCTCCACTGCTTCTGCCTCCTCAACCTCATCTGGGTCCTCCACCTCCGCCCAAAGCCTGTGTGGTCAGGCCACCCGCGTTGTAACTGTGCACAAGGAATCCCACACACCTCCTTACTATGCTGGCAGCAGAGCTCAACGGCATCAGGCGGTCTTTACGTTGAAATGTCTGGGAAATAAGAGTCACACAGCTGAGGAGTTGTGGTCAGCTCTGCACTCGGAGTTTCGTAAATGGTTGTCTCCACTCAACCTGCAGCCAGGTAAGGCCGTGTGCGACAATGCTGCAAACCTGGGTGCGGACCCTCGCCGGGGCAAGGTGACACACGTGCCTTGTATGGCTCATGTTTTGAACCTTGTTGTCCAGCAATTTTTCACCCACTATCCCGACCTAGATGGGCTTCTGCACAGGGCACGGTCACTCTCTGCTCACTTCCGCCGTTCAACCGCCGCAGCTGACCGACTTGCATCGCTGCAGAGGTCTTTCGGCCTGCCGGTTCATCGCCTGAAATACGATGTGGCGACACGCTGGAATTCGACTCTCCACGTTACAGCGACACTGGCAGCCACCGCCGAGCCCTGGTGCAATACGTTATGACGTATAGCCTGGGCCAACGAGATGCAGAGGTGGGGCAGATCACGCTGATGGAGTGGTCTCAGATCAAGGACCTATGCACCCTTCTGCACAGCTTCGACATGGCGACGAATATGTTTAGCGCTGACAATGCCATTATTAGCATGACAACGGAAGGGCTAACAAGATCTACAAGGACCAGACGTTCATCATCACCAAGGCGGCAGGCATGGGACAGTGGGGGAGAGGGATTAACAAGGGCGCATGGTAGCAGCCAAACTGTTTAGGAAGGGGCAGGAGCCCATGAAGAAATGGAGGACGAACTGTCGATGGGCATGGAAGACTCAGCTGATGAGAGAGACCTTGGTCAAATTTCGGTTGTTCGAGGTTGGGAGGATATGTCAGAGGAAGGCAGCATGGTTATCACCTCGCCGCCACCAACACAGCAAGGACTTGGTCCGCAGGGATGCGCAAGACACATGAGTGCCTTCTTGCTGCACTACCTTCAACATGACTCTCGGATTGTCCGAATTAGAAGTAATGATGACTACTGGCTTGCCACACTCTTAGATCCCCGGTACAAGTCCAAGTTTTGCAAAATAATTCCAGCCATAGAAAGGGACGCACGTATGCAGGAGTATCAGCAGAAGCTGTTACTCGATCTTAGCTCGGCTTTTCCACCAAACAACCGTGCAGGTGCAGGGATTGAATCTCCCAGTTGTAACTTGACAAACATGGGATTGTCTCGTCATCAACAGTCAAACCGTACCAGCAGCACCGTATCTGGTGGTAACAGCAGTTTTATTGAATCGTTTCATAATTTTTTAGACCCTCCTTTGCAAGGCCACCAGAGACAAGAAGTCTGACACATAGTCAACGGCTGGAGAGGATGATACAGGAGTATCTCCAAATGAACATCGATGCCATGACTTTGCAAATGGAGCCTTGCTCATTTTGGGCTTCAAATCTTGAAAAATGGCCAGAGCTCTCCACTTACGCCTTGGAGATCTTGTCGTGTCCCGCGGCCAGCGTTGTCTCTGAATGTGTCTTCAGTGCTGCTGGGTGTGTGCTGACAGATAAGCGCACGCGTCTGTCCAGTGACAATGTGGACAGACTGACGTTCATCAAGATGAACAAGTCATGGATCAGCAAGGACTTTGCTACCCCGGTGTCATCCTGGGGAGAGTATAGGCTTGTGGATTTGGATTGTGCTTGATGCAAGTCAACATGTGAAGTTTACAACTGAGGCACAAGTGATGCCACTGATGTGGTGTCTGTGGGGCCCAATTTTTGGAAAAAAGGGAGACTCCGCTTGGAGTCCCCTTGCTGTGTTTTTAAAAATGATCCAAGATGAACAAGTCATGGTTCAGCAAGGACTTTGCTACCTACCCCGGTGTCATCCTGAAGACAGTTAAGGCTGGCGTATTTTTGAATGTGCTTGATGCAAATCAACAGGTCAAGTTTGCAACTGGGGCACAAGTGATGCCACTGAAGGGGTTAGTGTCTGTGTGGCCCAATTTTTGGAAAAAAGGGAGACTCTGCTTAGAGTCCCCTTGCTGTGTTTTACATGATTTTAGAAGGGCGTGCCATGCCTATATCTGTGTCTCCTCCTCTTTTTCCTCGTCCAGCTGTTTTGTTTTCGCATGAGTATATGTCCTTGTCACTTTCCCATATGTTTGTGGTATGTTGTGAGTTGTTTGTCACCTTTTGGACACCTTTGAAGGTGTTTTCTATGTGTTTTTATGTGTTTGCCTCCCATTGTTTTCAATGGGGTTCAAGAGGTTCGTCAAACGGTTCGTCGAACGGCGCCTCGAACGGAGCCTTAAGAGGCTCGCTCATCTCTAGTAACCGCAGTCCTCCATGCTGACACATCAGTGTCTCACAGACACATAGTAGTAGAATGATTAGAAATAGAGTGTTCTGCTCCTCCTCGCATTGTTCCTTTCAATTGTATTGGCATCTGTGATGGTGATGCCGGTATAAATGAAAGTACGATCGTCGGCAGGAGGTCCACGGGGCCACAGTGACTCACGGGCCCAATCTAGACAGCTCACTAGTGAATCATCTAGAATGGAGTGGCTAAAATGAGGTCCTCAAAAAATCCATTACGACACAATGTGGATATTATGAGGACTTTCAGCTGCGCTCTGTTACGGTTTTTGCTTTGAGGCTCCTCCCATTCTTCGAAAAAATCCATTCCAGTCACCTCTGTACCAAATATACATAATGTAGTGGCTAAAATGAGGTCCTCAAAAAATCCACTCTGATATAGACGGCTCACTACTGAAGCAGCTAGAACGGAGTGGCTAAAATGAGGTCCTCAAAAAATCCACTACGACACAATGTGGATATTATGAGGACTTTCAGCTGCGCTCTGTTACGGTTTTTGCTTTGAGGCTCCTCCCACTCTTTGAAAAAATCCATTGCAGTCACCTCAGTACCAAATATACATAATGTAGTGGCTAAAATGAGGTCCTCAAAAAATCCACTCTGATATAGACGGCTCACTACTGAAGCAGCTAGAACGGAGTGGCTAAAATGAGGTCCTCAAAAAATCCACTACGACACAATGTGGATATTATGAGGACTTTCAGCTGCGCTCTGTTACGCTTTTTGCTTTGAGGCTCCTCCCACTCTTCGAAAAAATCCATTGCAGTCACCTCAGTACCAAATGTACATAATGTAGTGGCTATAATGAGGTCCTCAAAAAATCCACTCTGATATAGACGGCTCACTACTGAAGCAGCTAGAACGGAGTGGCTTTTTTGAGGTCCTCAAAAAATCCACTACGACACAATGTGGATATTATGAGGACTTTCAGCTGCGCTCTGTTACGCTTTTTGCTTTGAGGCTCCTCCCACTCTTCTAAAAAATCCATTGCAGTCACCTCAGTACCAAATGTACATAATGTAGTGGCTAAAATGAGGTCCTCAAAAAATCCACTCTGATATAGACGGCTCACTACTGAAGCAGCTAGAACGGAGTGGCTTTTTTGAGGTCCTCAAAAAATCCACTACGACACAATGTGGATATTATGAGGACTTTCAGCTGCGCTCTGTTACGCTTTTTGCTTTGAGGCTCCTCCCACTCTTCGAAAAAATCCATTGCAGTCACCTCAGTACCAAATGTACATAATGTAGTGGCTAAAATGAGGTCCTCAAAAAATCCACTCTGATATAGACGGCTCACTACTGAAGCAGCTAGAACGGAGTGGCTAAAATGAGGTCCTCAAAAAATCCACTACGACACAATGTGTGAAATTATAAGCACTTTCTCGGCTGCGCTCTGTTACGTTTTTCGCCGTGAGGCTCCTCCCACTCTTCAAAAAACTGAATTTCAGTCACTTCAGTACCAAATGTACATAATGAAGGCTACAGAGAGATCCTCAAAAAATCCACTCTGATCCAATATGGTAAGTTATGAAGACTGTCAGCTGCGCGGTTCCGTTTTTCCTTGTGAGGCTCCGCCCACTCTTTCAATGTCAGTCCTGCGGCCACGACTTGTGGAAATACGGTAAAATTAAAATTACAAAAAAACTGAACAATCAGCGCTGTGTGGAATTATTTATATTGTAAAAAATAATAATAAAATGTAAGTTATAATAATAATGAAAATAAAAATTTGCCCTTTGGAAAAAAATAATAAATATAACAGTGTGAGCATCTAATAAATAAAAACATGAAATCATTCCAATTATAAATCTGATTCCATCCCCTGCTGTAGAAACTGAACTGTGTTGTATGGAGAAAAGATCACAGAGATCATCAAAAAATCAACTCTGATCTAGCCTCCTCACTGGTGAAGCAGCTAGAACGGAGTGGATAAAATGAGGTGACCAAAAACATGTGACTACAGCGAGGCCTCAAGAAATCAACTCTGATCTAGACACTTCAGTAGTGAGCCGGCTAGATCAGAGTGGAAAAAATGAGGACCACAAAAAACCCACTCTGATCTAGACACTTCAGTAGTGAGCCGGCTAGATCAGAGTGGAAAAAATGAGGACCACAAAAAACCCACTCTGATCTAGACACTTCAGCAGTGAACCGGCTAAATCAGAGTGGAAAAAATGAGGACCACAAAAAACCCACTCTGATCTAGACACTTCAGCAGTGAACCGGCTAAATCAGAGTGGAAAAAATGAGGCCTCAAAAAACCCACTCTGATCTAGACACTTCAGTAGTGAGCCGGCTAAATCAGAGTGGAAAAAATGAGGCCTCAAAAAATCAACTCCGATATAGCCGGCTCACTACTGAAGCAGCTAGATCAGAGGAGCACAAAAAATCAACTCTGATCTAGACGCAACCCTGCTGCTTCCCGCCCACAGCGCTGCACTGACGAGGCCCCGCCCCTTCCGGTGACGTGATGCTTCCCGCCCACAGCGCTGCACTGACGAGGCCCCGCCCCTTCCGGTGACGTGATGCTTCCCGGCCACAGCGCTGCACTGACGAGGCCCCGCCCCTTCCGGTGACGTGATGCTTCCCGCCCACAGCGCTGCACTGACGAGGCCCCGCCCCTTCCGGTGACGTGATGCTTCCCGGCCACAGCGCTGCACTGACGAGGCCCCGCCCTTTCCGGTGACGTCATTTCCTCAGGAAATCAGCCTCAGTCTAGACGCTCCCGCAGCCTGACAACTCCAGACGGAATAAACATTGTATTTCTGAGTCCAGGTGATCACAGAGGTGATTATAATAGAAGCGGGGGAGGGGGTGAGACCCCCATATGGAGGGGCGAATCCACAGAAGGGGAACTGCAGGAGGGGGTGATACCACAGGAGGGGGGTGATACCACAAGAGGGGACTGCAGGGGGGTGCGAAGCCGCAGGAGGGGGTGAGACCACAGGAGGGGACTGCAGGGGGGTGCGAAGCCGCAGGAGGGGGAGAGACCACAGGAGGGGACTGCAGGGGGGTGCAAAGCCGCAGAAGGGGGGGGGCTGCAGGAGGGGGTGAGGCCACAGGAGAGGGCTGCAGGGGGGGGCGAAGCCGCAGAAGAGGGGGCTGCAGGAGGGGGTGAGACCACAGGAGAGGGCTGCAGGAGGGGGTGAGACCACAGGAGGGGGCTGCAGGGGGGGTGAGACCACAGGAGGGGGCTGCAGGGGGGGTGCGAAGCCGCAGAAGGGGGGGCTGCAGGAGGGGGTGAGACCACAGGAGAGGGCTGCAGGGGGGGTGAGACCACAGGAGGGGGCTGCAGGGGGGGTGCGAAGCCGCAGAAGGGGGGGCTGCAGGAGGGGGTGAGACCACAGGAGAGGGCTGCAGGAGGGGGTGAGACCACAGGAGAGGGCTGCAGGAGGGGGTGAGACCACAGGAGGGGGCTGCAGGGGGGGTGAGACCACAGGAGGGGGCTGCAGGGGGGGGCGAAGCCGCAGAAGAGGGGGCTGCAGGAGGGGGTGAGACCACAGTAGAGGGCTGCAGGAGGGGGTGAGACCACAGGAGGGGGCTGCAGGGGGGGTGAGACCACAGGAGGGGGCTGCAGGGGGGGTGCGAAGCCGCAGAAGGGGGGGCTGCAGGAGGGGGTGAGACCACAGGAGGGGACTGCAGGGGGTGGGCGAAGCCACAGGAAGGGGGAGGCTGCAGGAGGGGGTGATACCACAGGAGGGGGCTGCAGGGGGTGCAAAGCCGCAGAAGGGGGGGGTGCGAGGCCGCAGAAGGGGGGGGGGTGCGAGGCCGCAGAAGGGGGGGGCTGCAGGGGGTGCGAAGCCGCAGAAGGGGGGGGCTGCAGGAGGGGGTGATACCACAGGAGGGGGCTGCAGGGGGGGAGCGAAGCCGCAGAAGGGGGGGCTGCAGGAGGGGGTGATACCACAGGAGGGGACTGCAGGGGGCGAGCGAAGCCACAGGAAGGGGGGCTGCAGGAGGGGGTGATACCACAGGAGAGGGCTGCAGGGGGGGTGATACCACAGGAGGGGACTGCAGGGGGCGGGCGAAGCCACAGAAGGTGGGGCTGCAGGAGGGGGTGAGACCACAGGAGGGGGCTGCAGGGGGGGTGCGAAGCCGCAGAAGGGGGGGCTGCAGGAGGGGGTGATACCTCAGGAGGGGACTGCAGGGGGTGGGCGAAGCCACAGGAAGGGGGAGGCTGCAGGAGGGGGTGATACCACAGGAGAGGGCTGCAGGGGGTGCAAAGCCGCAGAAGGGGGGGGGGTGTGAGGCCGCAGAAGGGGGGGGGTGCGAGGCCGCAGAAGGGGGGGGCTGCAGGAGGGGGTGATACCACAGGAGGGGGCTGCAGGGGGGGAGCGAAGCCGCAGAAGGGGGGGCTGCAGGAGGGGGTGATACCACAGGAGGGGACTGCAGGGGGCGGGCGAAGCCACAGGAAGGGGGGGCTGCAGGAGGGGGTGATACCACAGGAGAGGGCTGCAGGGGGTGCGAAGCCGCAGAAGGGGGGGCTGCAGGGGGTGCGAAGCCGCAGAAGGGGGAGGCTGCAGGAGGGGGTGATACCACAGGAGGGGGCTGCAGGGGGGGTGCGAAGCCGCAGGAGGGGGTGATACCTCAGGAGGGGACTGCAGGGGCGGGCGAAGCCACAGGAAGGGGGGGCTGCAGGAGGGGGTGATACCACAGGAGGGGACTGCAGGGGGCGGGCGAAGCCACAGGAAGGGGGGGCTGCAGGAGGGGGTGATACCACAGGAGAGGGCTGCAGGGGGTGCGAAGCCGCAGAAGGGGGGGCTGCAGGGGGTGCGAAGCCGCAGAAGGGGGAGGCTGCAGGAGGGGGTGATACCACAGGAGGGGGCTGCAGGGGGGGTGCGAAGCCGCAGGAGGGGGGTGATACCTCAGGAGGGGACTGCAGGGGCGGGCGAAGCCACAGGAAGGGGGGGCTGCAGGAGGGGGTGAAACCACAGGAAGGGGGGGCTGCAGGAGGGGGTGAAACCACAGGAGAGGGCTGCAGGGGGTGCGAAGCCGCAGAAGGGGGGGGCTGCAGGGGGTGCGAAGCCGCAGAAGGGGGGGGGGGCTGCAGGAGGGGGTGATACCACAGGATGGGACTGCAGGGGGCGGGCGAAGCCACAGGAAGGGGGGGCTGCAGGAGGGGGTGATACCACAGGAGGGGGCTGCAGGGGTGCGAAGCCACAGGAAGGGGGGGCTGCAGGGGGTGCGAAGCCACAGGAAGGGGGGGCTGCAGGAGGGGGTGATACCACAGGAGGGGGCTGCAGGGGGGGGGGAGGAGAATCCACAGAAGGGGGAGCTGCAGGAGGGGGTGAGACCACAGGAGAGGGCTGCAGGGAGGGCGAAGCCGCAGAAGAGGGGGCCGCAGGAGGGGGTGAGACCACAGGAGAGGGCTGCAGGGGGGGAGAAGCCACAGAAGGGGGGGGCTTGCACTGGGTGACGCTGCATGTTGGGGGGCTTGCACTGGGTGATGCTGGATGTAGGGGGGCTTGAACTGGGTGACACTGGATGTAGGGGGGGGCTTGCACTGGGTGACGCTGGATGTCGGGGGGGGGCTTGCACTGGGTGACGCTGGATGTTGGGGGGCTTGCACTGGGTGACGCTGGATGTTGGGTGGCTTGCACTGGGTGACGCTGCTTGTTGGGGGGGCTTGCACTGGGTGACACTGGTTGTTGGGGGGGCTTGCATTGGGCGACGCTGTATGGTGGGGGGGTTTGCACTGGGTGACGCTGCATGTTGGGGGGGCTTGCATTGGGCGACGCTGTATGTTGGGGGAGCTTGCACTGGGTGACGCTGCATGTTGGGGGGGCTTGCACTGGGTGATGCTGGATGTAGGGGGGCTTGCACTGGGTGACGCTGGATGTTGGGGGGGGGGGGGGGCCTGGACTGGGTGACGCTGGATGTTGGGTGGCTTGCACTGGGTGACGCTGCTTGTTGGGGGGGCTTGCACTGGGTGACACTGGATGTTGGGGGGGCTTGCATTGGGCGACGCTGTATGGTGGGGGGGGTTTGCACTGGGTGACGCTGCATGTTGGGGGGGCTTGCATTGGGCGACGCTGTATGTTGGGGGAGCTTCCACTGGGTGACGCTGCATGTTGGGGGGGCTTGCACTGGGTGACGCTGCATGTTGGGGGGGCTTGCACTGGGTGACGCTGGATGTGGGGGGGCTTGCACTGGGTGACGCTGCATGTTGGGGGGGCTTGCACTGGGCGATGCTGGATGTTGGGGGGGCATGCTCTGGGTGACGCTGCATGTTGGGGGGGCTTGCACTGGGCGATGCTGGATGTTGGGGGGGCATGCTCTGGGTGACGCTGCATGTTGGGGGCGGGTCATGCATTGGGGGCTTGCACTCTCCCCTCCATCATTCCGCTCTAATGCGCAGATATTAGAAGAATATTCGCCTCCAAACACAGGAATAATTCTCCAAACCTGACCTGAGCCACTGCTTGTGATGGGGAAAGCTGTTTTCTCATTATGGCCTCCGGTGCGTGTTTGCTCTTTTTTTGCACGTACCAGCGACACGGAGACACGTACACCAATGCTACCCTATGGTAACAGGCGCACACACGTAAAACCAGACGGAACGTGTGTCCTTGTGAATTGTACGTGTGTGCGTTTTTAAACACGGCTGACATGTCCACGTATCTCCGGCATCACGCAGACACGGACCCGCTAAAGTCAATGGGTCCGTGTCTTCACGTATGTGACATGGACGTGTGTTTTCCGTACGGTCCGTGTGTTTTTGTTTTTTTTTTAAAAAAAAAAAGGTGAAACGGCTCAAGACACACGGACATGACACGGGCGTATCTCACACATATACGGACATTCAACATGCACGCACAGCAAGCATACGACATCACACTGTCACACGTACCGGAGAAACGGACATCCAAAACGGAACACGGACCCGAGAAACGGACCGCGAGACACGCGCTGGAGGTGGTTATTGCCTGCGCCGGAGGGGGTTATTGCCTGCGCCGGAGGGGGTTATTGCCTGCGCCGGAGGGGGTTATTGCCTGCGCCGGAGGGGGTTATTGCCTGCGCCGGAGGGGGTTATTGCCTGCGCCGGAGGGGGTTATTGCCTGCGCCGGAGGGGGTTATTGCCTGCGCCGGAGGGGGTTATTGCCTGCGCCGGAGGGGGTTATTGCCTGCGCCGGAGGGGGTTATTGCCTGCGCCGGAGGGGGTTATTGCCTGCGCCGGAGGGGGTTATTGCCTGCGCCGGAGCGGTGCTTTACATGCACGTTCCCCGTCCCCTGTATTATAGTTGCCCTCCAGTCACTAGCGTTCAGAGGAAATCTTCAAGATCCAGAACCCGGCTCAGAGCTCCACTGAGTTGTGATTTTTGGCGCTCTGATTCCTCTCCAAATCCCATCACAGACATCCCTCCCCCCTCCCAAATCCTTCCAGCATCGTATATCCCTCCAAATCCCACTGCAACCATCTCCCTCCCCACCCACCCGTTCCCACATGCCACCATTGGAATTCTCCCCAGCATCGTATATCCCAGCCAATCCACCCAGCATCGTACACCCCGTAAAACTGCCACCACAGGCATCCCCCACAGCATTGCACCCTCCTTGATTCCCCCCACACCCATCCACCAGAGGCACCCCCTTAGCATCGTACACCCTCCCCTATATCCCACCATAGGCAAACCCCCAGCGTCGTACACCACCCAAATCCCGCCGCAGGCATCCCACCAACATCATACACCGCCAAAATTACACCGCAGACATCCCCCCCCAATGTCGTACACAGCCCAAATCTCACCGCAGGCATCCACCCCAGCGTCGAACACCGCCAAAATTCCACCGCAACCATCCCCCCAGCGCCGTACACCACCCAAATGCCACCGCATGCATCCCCCCAGCGTCATACACTGCCCAAATCCCACCGCAGACATCCTCACTGCGTCATACATTACTCAAATCTTCCGCAGGCATCCCCTTTAGGTGTAATACCCCCAAAACCACCAAGCATTGTACCACAAGCATCATACCATCCCAAGCGTCGTACCCCCGAAAAAACCTCAAGCATTGTATACAAAGTGTCGTACCCCCCAAGCGTTGTAAACCCCAAGCGTCCCCTCCCCCCCTAAACCCGCCTATGTTCCACCACAGGCAATCCCCATGCATTTTACACCACTACAAGCATCCTCCTCCATCATCTTACAACCCCCCCCCCAAATTCCCCAGCATTGTACATTGTAGCATCGCACTAGGGCCCCCCCCCCTTCCCGTGGAGCCCCAGCGACCAGAGGAGACCCCCAGTGGCATTGCATCAGGCCCCCCGACTAGAGGAGACACCCAGGAGCATCGCATCAGGCCCCCCACCAGAGCGGCCCCCAGTGAAATGGAATTCTACCAAATCTGCCTTTAGGCCCTTGAAGTCACTCTGCTAACGTCAAGCCTTGAAGTCTGTGTCTTCTCAGGTGTTCCCCTCTTGCAACCCCTAATTCAAGGAAAGAACCAACCATCGCTGAGTCCCAGTGTCCCTGCTATCCTTAGTCCCTTAACAATATCCTCGTTGTTTGTTAGGACGAGGTCCAAGATGGCCGCTCCCCTCGTATATTCTTCTACTAGCTGAGAGGTGAAGTCTGCAAGGAGGATAAAAATTGGCTGGAGCCTTTCCTCTTACCTGTGAGGGTTTTCCACTAAATGTCTGGGGAGGTGAAGTCTCCCATGATCACTATTTCATGTTTTTTTTGAAAATGTGGCCATTTGGTGTGAAATAATCTCCTCTGTGTGACCCGGTGGTCTGTAATAAACAGCTATTATCATGTGCTTCCAGGGCTGTGGAGTCGGTAAGCCAAACCTTCGACTCCGGCTCCGACTCCGACTCCTACATATATTGCTTATAGTTAGGTGAAAAATTTATTGTAGTACATGAATATGTGTATGTGAACATCAGACATTTAATAATTTTTATGATACAATAATCAAGATATTTGGATAGAACATAAAATATATTTATTGGAATACAACTTTAGAACACAAAAAACTGTAATAAATTGTAAATATGCAATATACAGTAGATTACATATATATCTTGTGTGTGTATATACATATATATATATATATATATATATATATATATATATTTACATATTTACAATTGATTAGTTTTTTGTGTTCTAAAGTTGTATTCCAATAAATATTTTATGTTCTATCCAAATATCTTGATTATTGTATCATAAAAACAATTAAATGTCTGATGTTCACATTGTACTACAATAAATTTTTCACTTAAATATAAGCATTATACTAAATTATTTAGTAAAATATTCAGCACATTCTGCATTGCACTACTGTCCCCAATTTATTATATATTTTAGGAGTCGGAGTCGGTGCATTTTATACCGACTCCAACTCCGACTCCACCAAAATGAGCTCCGACTCCGACTCCACAGCCCTGTGTGCTTCCCATTATTTATTCCATGAATTCTCACCCAAATATCTTCTAATAGATTCTCATTCTTTGAAGCTTTAATTTCTGTGGAATGTACAATGCCGCTCCTCCTCCTCCTCGTCTTTTGTTCTGTCCTTTGTGAATAAGTTGACTTCTTCCATCTGTATGTTCCCATCGTGCCGGTCTCTCCACCAGGTTTCTGTGACGCTCATGACGCTATCCTCCTCCTTCTGTATTACCAGCTCTGGATCTCCTTATTTCCCAGGCTTTATGCTCTGTTGCTCCCTTTTCTTAGATTCCTTCTGAGTTTCCTGTCCTCTTTACCATATCTCATATCCTTGTTTAGGCCTTCATCTGTATGTTCTCATTGTGCCGGTCCCTCCACCAGGTTTCTGTGACACTGATGACGCTATCATTCTCCTCCAGTATTACTAGCTCTAGTTCTCCTTGTTTCCCAGGCTTTATGCTCTGTTTCTTCCCTTTTCTTAGATTCCTCCTGAGTATCCTGTCCTCTTTACCACATTTTATACCATTGAGTAACGTAGTGTGGGTATACTGCCATGGGGGATGTGTGTGTGCACCTCTTATCTATGTGAGCGTCACATTGTATTAATCTCAGGGGACACTTAGGCCCTGTCACACACAACGAGATCGCTAAGATCGTTGCTGCGTCACAGTTTCCGTGACGCAGCAGCGATCTCGTTGTGTGAGACACCTACCAGTAATCAGGCCCCTGCTGTGACATCGCTAGTCGTTACTGAATGGTTGAGACCATTTTCTTCAAAGGTGATGTCCTGCTGGGCAGGACACATCGCTCTGTTTGACGCCTACCAACGACCTCCTAACACAGACCCAATGCCCACTGAGATCGTTATACAGGTTGCTGATCGTTACTGCGTCGTTGGTAAGATCTGACTGTGTGACATCTCACCAGCGATCCTTATCCGGTCACATCGTTTTCGGGATCGCTGGTAAGCCGTTAAATGTGACGGGGGCTTTAGACTGTTCATTGGAAGGTCAGTGCATGTAGAAAATGGATCATCCTAGACATTTGACCATAGCCCCATTCATTGTGTGTCCGATACAACAGGAACCCATTGTTTATAAGCACCATATAGAAGACAGTATGGACACCACCGTTATACAGGTATCTACAGAAGGGTGAAAAGTGACAGCAGTGAGCATCCGACCGCTCGGACCAGCACCGATCAGAATGGGGAACTATTATCCCCGGTATAGAAGCAGCAGGGTTGCCACCACTGCTCCATTGTACGAGGCGGTTGGAAAAAGGTGAGTGCAGCGCTGAGATGGTGAATGATGGACGCCGGTCGTGTGTGCCCTGCACCTTCACCACAACTAGGGAAACAATCCCCGCTCTGCCCATCCACGCCGGTCCCACTGACCAATAACTTATCACCGCTCCTCTGGATGCCGGGTAACTTGTCACTAGAAATCCCCTTTAAATGATGAGATGCACAAATCCTAATAACTTACTGTGACGGGGTATGCGACAGAGCAGTAAGGGACGCCAGGCCAAGGAACAATCCAAGAAGATTTAATGAGGCAGGTAGCATAAAACATGCAATATTAAAATGGTTCTTTAGAGTCCACACAAAAAACAAAAGATCCAGGGGCACCGCCTGATATTCCGATGCCCGGGAAATTAGGGCAATGGTCCTTATATGAGTTCCTTGAGTCCAACAGGTGAACAACAAAACACAATCCCACGTGGCCGCGGATCTCCAGTCTGTAACAGTCCACACACACACACACCCCAGGATCCAGCCTCAGCTATAGATCCTAGTCCTTCTCCAGCCGAGATCAAACTAACTGAACTAACATGTTCTTCTCTCCTGGGATCAGCCCCTTAGGTGGGCACACCTCCCCCTGGCCATTTGATGCATGAATGGACTTTAGACTGCTGGCTCTGTTCTGTTTACCAAGTTGTAGATTGGAGAAGTCCCATGCTGAGAAGAACAATATATATATATGCAACCCCCACCAAATCAATGACAATAGCTACTGGTGAAGCCTGATTGCAATATGATCCAGGCTGGGGTAAGGTATGGTCACTTACATCCCAAGACATTTCAAAGTGTTCAGTAAGTACAACCAAAGGAAAGTGACATCACATCCTGACATAGTATTACAGCAAATACAGTGAGAAGGTAAAATACATCACATGGCATCTTATACAAAAAATATGGGATGGAGAAAACTACATACATCATGACACTTACTGTGACGACATGGACTCTCATGGGTTAAAGTTTCTTAAAATTCAGCCAGAGAGAAATTGTAGAATGGGGCTTTGTAAACCGCGCCAAAGATCACTGATGAAATCTTGGATTAATGTAAACTATTTATTCTTGCACAGGTCTACGCGTTTCAGGAGACTCTGCTCCCTTCCTCAGGACCAAAGAGGCATAAGTTACATCAACTACATCATGTAACTTATGCCTCTTTGGTCCTGAGGAAGGGAGCAGAGTCTCCTGAAACGCGTAGACCTGTGCAAGAATAAATAGTTTACATTAATCCAAGATTTCATCAGTGATCTTTGGCGCGGTTTACAAAGCCCCATTCTACAATTTCTCTCTGTTATCAGCCACCTGGGGTACTGCTGCCTTTGATCCGGATTTATGCTGTTACAGGAGTTGTGCCTTTCACAACCATCTTTGGTGAGTAGGATCATCTCCTTTATCACCCCGTCTGTCAGGGTAAGACCCTATTGCGCTTTTTTGTCTGCAGGTTCTTTTTATCTACATTAAAATTCAGCCAGACAGCATGATAGATTGTCTATAGACGGGGGAGAAGTCCCTCATTGTTTTTACAAGACTCTTGTTGACTCATGTAATTGTGTTGGCCACTGAAAGCCAGACGTATTGTTCTCCAGACTTTTCCAGTAACCATTGTATTGTAGTTGTGTATTGCTAATGTGATTACCTTAGTAGCCATTATCTAGTCTGTGACTTGCAGACTTCATGTAGATATCTTCAGTCTTTCTATGCACATCATTTAAATGAACATTGTCCATGCAGCTTGAGATTCATCCAATGGGAGAGGCGATCTTGTCCAACCAATCGATGAGGACGCAGTGTATCCAAGTGGAAGGCTGTGGCTATAAAAGGGATTTCTTTAAGCCACCAGGTTGTTGTTGTTGATGGATGCTGATGGATCCAGTCTAAGCTCTTTGGAGCTGACTAGAGGATCAGGATATCTTATGCCTTCAATCTAGGGACTCCGGTTCCGGTTGGAGACCATATCCACAGCCTGGGGATTTCGACTCCGGCTGCCAGGATTGTATCATCATACAGGACTACCTAAGGAGGACACTCAGGTTGGGACAGTTCAGTCACCTGTTACAGACTTTGCAGACCTCAGCCAGCTTCCTAAATCTGGCATTATTCCTTTCTCGGTGGGTGCCCGCCAAAAGCGGGGTGCTGCTGGATTGGAGTAAATAGCCCTGGAACCTCTGAGGCACGGACATTCTAAATCCCTGGTGAGCCAGCGGAAGGGTGAGACTCTGTTGCCTGTTACATTTGTGTGTTTTGCTGGTTATGTGCCGTTAATTGTTTGGGGATCCAATAAAGTCTAATTATTAATGGTTCCCTCACCCTGTGTTGTCTGAGTAGTGTTACGCCCACGGTTGAGGAGGCCGGCGTTAAGTTGGAATGAGCCCTGAGCCACGCTGTCTTTCTAAAGGCGGCGGGTTTTAGTGGACGAGAGCACCCACTGAGCCCCGTGTCTCCACACTTTACCTTTTATATTTTACCCCGAGCCAAAAAAAATTACACGAGCAATGAGCAGTGATGGCGCCGCGTCTGCGTGTTCTTATATGTCACCGTGACCAGAAGACGATGTTTGTCTTGTGTTACTGACGATAAGAGTCGTCCTGATCAGAGCGAAGCCGCAGAAATCTGATCTTATGTCCTCCCTCCACACTAATAAGTGACCATCATAAAGGATCTGACAAGCCGAATCCCCCAATGTCACCTGTACGAATGATGATTCCCCCTGTCATCTCCAGCTCCATCATAAAGACCCGGCACAACCGGAGCCGAGATCATCCAGAGAGCGACCAACAAGCATGGACGAGGACAAGAAGGAGACGACAAGAAGAATAACCGACCTCGCCCTACACATCATCTCCCTGCTGAGCGGAGAGGTAAACTCCTGTATATTCTATATTATCTGCTGAGTGGAGAGGTAAACTCCTGTATATTCTATATTATCTGCTGCGTGGAGAGGTAAACTCCCGTATATTCTATATTATCTGCTGAGTGGAGGGGTAAACTCCTGTATATTCTATATTATCTGCTGAGTGGAGAGGTAAACTCCTGTATATTCTATATTATCTGCTGCGTGGAGAGGTAAACTCCTGTATATTCTATATTATCTGCTGAGTGGAGGGTAAACTCCTGTATATTCTATATTATCTGCTGAGTGGAGGGTAAACTCCTGTATATTCTATATTATCTGCTGAGTGGAGAGGTAAACTCCTGTATATTCTATATTATCTGCTGAGTGGAGAGGTAAACTCCTGTATATTCTATATTATCTGCTGAGTGGAGAGGTAAACTCCTGTATATTCTATATTATCTGCTGAGTGGAGAGGTAAACTCCTGTATATTCTATATTATCTGCTGAGTGGAGAGGTAAACTCCTGTATATTCTATATTATCTGCTGAGTGGAGGGTAAACTCCTGTATATTCTATATTATCTGCTGAGTGGAGAGGTAAACTCCTGTATATTCTATATTATCTGCTGAGTGGAGAGGTAAACTCCTGTATATTCTATATTATCTGCTGAGTGGAGGGTAAACTCCTGTATATTCTATATTATCTGCTGAGTGGAGGGTAAACTCCTGTATATTCTATATTATCTGCTGAGTGGAGAGGTAAACTCCTGTATATTCTATATTATCTGCTGAGTGGAGAGGTAAACTCCTGTATATTCTATATTATCTGCTGAGTGGAGAGGTAAACTCCTGTATATTCTATATTATCTGCTGAGTGGAGGGGTAAACTCCTGTATATTCTATATTATCTGCTGAGTGGAGGGGTAAACTCCTGTATATTCTATATTATCTGCTGAGTGGAGGGGTAAACTCCTGTATATTCTATATTATCTGCTGAGTGGAGGGGTAAACTCCTGTATATTCTATATTATCTGCTGAGTGGAGGGTAAACTCCTGTATATTCTATATTATCTGCTGAGTGGAGAGGTAAACTCCTGTATATTCTATATTATCTGCTGAGTGGAGGGTAAACTCCTGTATATTCTATATTATCTGCTGAGCGGAGAGGTAAACTCCTGTATATTCTATATTATCTGCTGAGTGGAGGGTAAACTCCTGTATATTCTATATTATCTGCTGAGTGGAGGGTAAACTCCTGTATATTCTATATTATCTGCTGAGTGGAGGGTAAACTCCTGTATATTCTATATTATCTGCTGAGTGGAGGGTAAACTCCTGTATATTCTATATTATCTGCTGAGTGGAGGGTAAACTCCTGTATATTCTATATTATCTGCTGAGTGGAGGGTAAACTCCTGTATATTCTATATTATCTGCTGAGTGGAGAGGTAAACTCCTGTATATTCTATATTATCTGCTGAGTGGAGGGGTAAACTCCTGTATATTCTATATTATCTGCTGAGTGGAGAGGTAAACTCCTATATATTCTATATTATCTGCTGAGTGGAGGGGTAAACTCCTGTATATTCTATATTATCTGCTGAGTGGAGAGGTAAACTCCTGTATATTCTATATTATCTGCTGAGTGGAGAGGTAAACTCCTGTATATTCTATATTATCTGCTGAGTGGAGGGTAAACTCCTGTATATTCTATATTATCTGCTGAGTGGAGGGGTAAACTCCTGTATATTCTATATTATCTGCTGAGTGGAGAGGTAAACTCCTGTATATTCTATATTATCTGCTGAGTGGAGAGGTAAACTCCTGTATATTTCTATATTATCTGCTGAGTGGAGAGGTAAACTCCTGTATATTCTATATTATCTGCTGAGTGGAGAGGTAAACTCCTGTATATTCTATATTATCTGCTGAGCGGAGAGGTAAACTCCTGTATATTCTATATTATCTGCTGAGTGGAGGGTAAACTCCTGTATATTCTATATTATCTGCTGAGTGCAGGGTAAACTCCTGTATATTCTATATTATCTGCTGAGGGGAGAGGTAAACTCCTGTATATTCTATATTATCTGCTGAGGGGAGAGGTAAACTCCTGTATATTCTATATTATCTGCTGAGTGCAGGGTAAACTCCTGTATATTCTATATTATCTGCTGAGTGGAGGGTAAACTCCTGTATATTCTATATTATCTGCTGAGTGGAGAGGTAAACTCCTGTATATCTCTATATTATCTGCTGAGTGGAGGGGTAAACTCCTGTATATTCTATATTATCTGCTGAGTGGAGGGTAAACTCCTGTATATTCTATATTATCTGCTGAGTGGAGAGGTAAACTCCTGTATATCTCTATATTATCTGCTGAGGGGAGAGGTAAACTCCTGTATATTCTATATTATCTGCTGAGTGGAGGGGTAAACTCCTGTATATTCTATATTATCTGCTGAGTGGAGAGGTAAACTCCTGTATATTCTATATTATCTGCTGAGTGGAGGGTAAACTCCTGTATATTCTATATTATCTGCTGAGTGGAGGGTAAACTCCTGTATATTCTATATTATCTGCTGAGTGGAGGGGTAAACTCCTGTATATTCTATATTATCTGCTGAGTGGAGGGTAAACTCCTGTATATTCTATATTATCTGCTGAGTGGAGGGGTAAACTCCTGTATATTCTATATTATCTGCTGAGTGGAGGGTAAACTCCTGTATATTCTATATTATCTGCTGAGTGGAGGGTAAACTCCTGTATATTCTATATTATCTGCTGAGTGGAGAGGTAAACTCCTGTATATTCTATATTATCTGCTGAGTGGAGAGGTAAACTCCTGTTTCTCCATCGTTTCATTGGGGGACACAGGACCATGGGTTATGCTGCTGTCACTAGGAGGCTGACACTAAGTAAACAGAAAAAGTTAGCTCCTCCCCAGCAGTATAACCCCTGAGCCAGAGGCGGACTCAATCAGTTTTTTGCTTAGTGTCGTAGGAGGCTGATGTGGGCCGACTGGGCCCTCTTCAGCCACTTGATTTTTTGCGTATGTTTTTTCTTTTTTCTCTCGGCGGCGCTCGTTGCTCTCATCTGTTGGAATTCTCTTTTTCTGCAGGTATCGTTTCTCTACCTCAGCCCTCGCAGCCCGTGTGGGTACCACTCCCCTGGGTCGCAGAAGCTTGAGTTCTCGGGCCCTCTCCCCCGTCCAATTCCACGGTACCACTCCCGGGTTGGCACGCTGGGCTAATCCTTCCTGGGCACCTCCTATTCACCCTGCGGTATCACCCCAAAGGGTGCAAGGGGCATACAGCAGGGACTGGACCTCGCAGCGCGTCTGGATGATGATGGGGCCCGCAGCGCTGCTTCACTACAGGGGGCTCCCTGCCCCCACCGGCGTCCACCTCCCTGCCTGCCTGCCTGCCTCATCCTTCTGCGGTCCGCAGCCTGCACACTGGCAGAGGCTACGCCGCCGACCAGGTAGGACACCCCCTCCTACCTTCCCCCAGGCGGTTACAAAATATAGGCCCCGGTCCGGGCCTACTCACCGGGCGCCCCGGCCACGTCCTCTCCCAGCGCTGGAATCCACACTGACGGCCGGTGCACGGATGTCGCTGCCGCGCCGCCGCCCCCACAGGTAGAACCGCCGGTTACCCTGCGCTGGCTGCTTCTATTTAGGCTCCGGCCTGGGCCTAGTCACCGGACGCCCCGGGCCGCATCGGGCGACAGAGCGCACGCACTGCCGCCATCCGGTCTTCGCAGCTGCGCCGCAGCCACCGCTCGCTGGCAGGACAGCCGGCCGGTACCCTCCATGCTCCGGCAGCCTTCAAAATTTAGGCCCCGGCTTCGGCCTTGTCCCCGGCGTCCTAGGCCCGCCTCCTGCCGCAGCGCGATTGGCCGCCGGCCGCTCGGTCTCCACCCTCCTCCCAGCCCCAGGCATCACAGGAGGGGGCGGTGGAGGTTTTTTCCCGCTCTCCTCGGCCCCCCCCCCCCCACCTCCAGCCTCCTCAGCATCCTTTTTAAAAAAAAAAAAAGAGAGACTGACTATAGCAGTTCCCCTAGTCTGCGGATTGCTGACGCTACAGCAACCCTCGTATCCAGGAAAAGTAGCCAACATTAGCCACGTTCTCTGAACGGTAGTGGTTGTTTCTGTTTCTTTTGTCAGGGGCTCAGTTTATTTCAATATGTAAAGGTAGACATATATGTATATATATGTATATTAACTCTTACGAGCACAATACAGGTTGAGAATTTAATTAAAAATTATGGGATTTGTTTGATTCAATGGGAATTTTTTCTGCAGCATAATGTGTGAACCTGTCTTTTCTTGGACCATGACTCATTGTTTGAGATCCTACATGTGCTTTTTTTATGATGGTTGTAAATTGCTCTTTTTATTCTTAGTAAAAACATACTTTTTGATATTTGCAAAAAGTACATGGTTGCATTCAAGACTCCCCCCCCTTTTTTCTTTGTGTTCAAGGTTATTGTTTGAGTCTGCGATATAAGTTCTAAATAATGAAAATCTGGAAGTGGTTTTTCTATGTACATGTATATATATATAGATATATGTATATTAACTCTTACGAGCTCTTATTCGGGTTCTTGGTTTGCATAAGAGGTACAGTTGGTTTAGGGCTGTTCTCTCAGTTATGAATTGCCCCGAACGTTGTCACATTAGTGCTTCCAGCTTCCGCGGCCCCTGGCACTGCACGCACCGGTATCCCGCACCGGCAGGCGGGTTGGCGCCCTCTCTCAGACCCCGCATACCCGTGCTGACGTCCCTCGGGTGGGTGCGCATGCGCTGCGTCCCCGGGCTGTCGCTCTGCCGTAACCATCCGCAAGACTGGTGCATTCCCCCCGGTGAGTTGGGTCCCGTACTAAGGATCTTTTCCTCTGCCCAAGGCGGACCCGCCAGGTCTCGTCTTCTGCGCCCCCAGGGTTCACCTTACTCCCCAGGTCCAGACTGCCTCTCCTCTAGTAGTCTTTCGACCTCTCGGGGATGGCCCAGGCGTTTCCACCTCTGCTGGACTTCGAGCAGGAGTACCGGGATGTTTGGCGCATGACTAATAGCCGGGTAAGGATGGGGAGTCAAGCCTTAAAGGTACGGACAGTCCTTCTCTACGTGCACGCACCGGGGGAGGTGAGTCCCGTACCAGGGACCTCACCCGCTGCTCGAAGCGTACCCGCCAGGTCTCGCCTTCGGCGCCTCCCCCTGGTTTTTCCTTCATTCCCAGGTCCAAAGCTCCCGCTCGTCCAGAAGCCTTCCGACCTCTCTGGGGATAACCCAGACGTACTACCTCTGCTGGATTCCGAGCAAGCGCCGAGGTTCGGCGCATGACGATTAGCCTGGAAGATACGGTGAGTCAGACCATAAGGCCACGGATAGTTCTCTTCTCCTCTCTGAGCACACAGGTCTCCTTTAAGACTTTTCTAGAGGACCCATGATGTTTGTCAGTGGACATCCAATAGTTCGCAGAGCTACTGCTCCTTCACAGACATCAGCCAGACTGGACGTTACCAGCGGTAAGTCTTGTTATTGTCTTTATTCATTCTCCAAGGGGCTCCGGAGAGAAGTGGCATGCCCCCCTGCGATCGACCCGCCAGGTTGCCTCTTGGCTTATCATCCCTAAGGTGACGTCTCTCAGGGACTACACGGTCTCCCTACGCAGAGGACTACATTCCATCTCTGCCGATCAGAACTGGTTGACATCTTCGGTAAGTTCCTTCTCATCATAGCCCTGGCACTTTAACAGCTTCACGGCCTGAGCCTATAGCAGCAGTGTGACCACACGTTGAGGCCTCTGCCTCAGGAGCTGGATCGCGGAGGCGACATCTAAAGAGTCGCTGACCTTCCTTCCGCCTTTAGGTGAACGTCCCTTCGGACATAGGTTAGTCCAGTGGATCCCCTAGACTACGTGAGGGAAGTGTACATCTCTCCCTAGGCTACGTGAGGGAAGGGCACATCTCTTCCCAGCATCGGCCCAGACGCTCAGGATCGTCGCCTTCACCGCTCGGCTCCTGTCCGTTCGAGCCGCAACCGTCACGGCGCCTCTATCTCTCATCGTCATTTCTCGCTACTAGGGCAGCTGCTCCACCGGTTGGAGTCCTTTCAGATCCCGGCCCGGTAGATCATCCCCTTAGGCATGTTTTTCGAGACCGCCATAGGGAAGTTACTCTTCACGCTGGAGTAGTTTTCCTTCCCCGCACCAAGTTGGGTTCGATAGGTTAGTCCGCAGCGGCTGGGGGAGGTGATAGCGGTGGTACACTTACCGGTGTTCATCCTTGCCCTTCCAGAGGTCCCCACTGAAGAACGGAGATAAGTAGCCTCCGTCGGCCCCGGGGGATCCGCCTTTCCCTTCCTAGTGGACCAGCTTTCGTGTCCGGTCCCTGGGAAGATCCCCTCTCCGTCTCCTCTGGGGAATAGCATCAACCATTACCAGTCCCCTATGCTAGGGTGGGCTTGTCCACTTTTCCACAGCACGATCCCGAGGAACACCCCCTATGTGTGGTCTCCCCTTCAGCATTCCAGGATTTCAGATCCATCCGGTTAGACTGGTTACGTTTTCTTCACTGGGGCGAGGTTGTTCCGGTCAGGTTCCAGTCGGACCATGACACAGCGGTGGCGTGCATCATCCACCAGGGAGACGCAGGAAGTGTCGTGAAAAAGGAAGAGGTCTAGAAGATCTTGCTCTGGGCCGGATCTCGCGCTCTCTAATCTCAGCAGTTCACATCCCTACGTCTCCAGCCAGATCTACGACGAAGGAAGACCTCCAGTCGTGGTCCTAATTGCCCCCCGATCCAGCTTTCTAGTCAACGGTGCGTCTAGGGTGCCCCCCTTTTCTGCGCTAGGTGACGACGCCCTCGTCCGGCTGTGAGGCCGGTTCATTTATTCATTTTCTTGGGCATCTGCCTACGGCTTCCCATGATCTCGAGCTTCTCAAGAGGGACCGAGGCAGAGGGTGGCTATGGAGGGGCCCAGGCGAGCATAGTTCACAGAAGTCACTTAATCCACTCGCAGAGGCCCTGTGGCGCTTTCCAGACCGTCCAGTTCTTCCGTGTCGATTCCTCTCTGCCACCAAGACTTAGAACCCCTAAGTTTCCCGACCTTAAGAGCGGATCCCGGGTTCTTGCTCGCACAGGCCGGTTGGCAAGAAGGATGCAGACAATGTTGGAGACCGGGGAGCTGGTTTTCTCGAAAATGTATTACCACACGTGTGGAATTCCTCCGGGGTGTAAAGAGCACATCTTCTTTCCTTTCTCTCTCGCTCCTTTCCTGCACTACTGCCATGCTGACAGTCAGATCTGGATGCGGCTTCTAGCGCGTCCCTCTAGGGGCCTGGTGTCGACGCGGTCATTTCAGTTCAGAGGCTTATCACTTCTCGTCCCACGACCAAGGTGTTTCACGCAGAGAAGCGTCCTTTTGGCTCGGCGGCATCGCCGTCCACTAGTGACGTGGGACCTTAATCTAGCGATGGGTTCACCTCACGGCTCTCGGTTTGAGCTTTTCCGAGGGCTTCTTACTCCCACATGTTTGGATAGGTGGGCTCCTCGTGACCGTCTCCTTGTCTCAAGGGGCATCAGGGCGGACAGCTCTCTCTTGTTGCCTTTGTTCCCCCCCTTTTTTTTTTCCAGGTCCTCCAGTAGGGCAAGGGGGGTGCTCCGGCCACTGCCCTCCCTTCGGTCCAAGGCAGCCCGCCTTCCTTCCAGATAAGGTGTTTGGGGTTTCGGGTTCGGTTCTAGTACCTTCTCTCAGCCTGAAAAGAGCCTAGTCCGTTCCTGAACGGGTACGAGCCCTCAGTAGGTTGTGCCATCAGGACCGCACTTTCGGTCTACTCCGACAGTCAGTTCATCTTTTCAGGACAGTTCCTCTTTTCATCCGGTCCCAGGAGGCGCATGCTGGCGCCCAGGGCTAAGATTTCCATAGGGATCCTTCCGTCATAGGTGAAGCCTATTGCATGGAAAACGGACCTCCGCCGTTTTTTTCTACCGTCCAAGGAGAGTCTCTTGGATGATTGGACTACAGACGTTGACGGACCGAGGTCTGCCGGGCCTCCTACTGGTCTAGTAGGCAGACCTTTACTAGTTCCTATCAGGTCACACCCAAGCTTTGGCAGTGGCCAGTCTTGCCGTTATCTTTGCGGGCGGCAGTAGCACACCTGTAACAAGGTAGGTAATTGTAGGTCTGGGTCAAGCCCGACTGGAGGTAGCGTTTTCCTACCGATCTCCGGTGATGGTTCTCTTCCCACCCAGGGACTGCTTTTGGACATCCCATGGTCCTGTGTCCCCCAATGAAACGATGGAGAAAGATAGATTTTCGTGTACTCACCGTAAAATCTCTTTCTCTGAGTCTTCTTTGGGGGACACAGCACCCACCCTGCTTGTGTTTTTTGAGTTACATTTTACCGGTCTGTTGCCTCAGTGGCCTTATTCCCAGGCCATTGGTCGCACGTCTATTTGGTTATAGTTTTTTCCTTGTCTTATTCAGGATTGTTTGGTTCTCCTCCTACTGCTTGTGCACTAAACTGATTGAGTCCGCCTCTGGCTCAGGGGTTATACTGCTGGGGAGGAGCTAACTTTTTCTGTTTACTTAGTGTCAGCCTCCTAGTGACAGCAGCATAACCCATGGTCCTGTGTCCCCCAATGAAGACTCAGAGAAAGAGATTTTACGGTGAGTACACAAAAATCTATCTATATTCTATATTATCTGCTGAGCGGAGGGTAAACTCCTGTATATTCTATATTATCTGCTGAGTGGAGGGTAAACTCCTGTATATTCTATATTATCTGCTGAGTGGAGAGGTAAACTCCTGTATATTCTATATTATCTGCTGAGTGGAGAGGTAAACTCCTGTATATTTCTATATTATCTGCTGAGTGGAGGGTAATCTCCTGTATATTCTATATTATCTGCTGAGTGGAGGGGTAAACTCCTGTATATTCTATATTATTTGCTGAGTGGAGGGGTAAACTCCTGTATATTCTATATTATCTGCTGAGTGGAGGGTAAACTCCTGTATATTCTATATTATCTGCTGAGTGGAGGGGTAAACTCCTGTATATTCTATATTATCTGCTGAGTGGTGGGGTAAACTCCTGTATATTCTATATTATCTGCTGAGTGGAGAGGTAAACTCCTGTATATTCTATATTATCTGCTGAGTGGAGGGGTAAACTCCTGTATATTCTATATTATCTGCTGAGTGGAGGGGTAAACTCCTGTATATTCTATATTATCTGCTGAGTGGAGGGGTAAACTCCTGTATATTCTATATTATCTGCTGAGTGGAGGGTAAACTCCTGTATATTCTATATTATCTGCTGAGTGGAGGGTAAACTCCTGTATATTCTATATTATCTGCTGAGTGGAGAGGTAAACTCCTGTATATTCTATATTATCTGCTGAGTGGAGAGGTAAACTCCTGTATATTCTATATTATCTGCTGAGTGGAGGGGTAAACTCCTGTATATTCTATATTATCTGCTGAGTGGAGAGGTAAACTCCTGTATATTCTATATTATCTGCTGAGTGGAGGGTAAACTCCTGTATATTCTATATTATCTGCTGAGTGGAGGGTAAACTCCTGTATATTCTATATTATCTGCTGAGTGGAGGGGTAAACTCCTGTATATTCTATATTATCTGCTGAGTGGAGAGGTAAACTCCTGTATATTCTATATTATCTGCTGAGTGGTGGGGTAAACTCCTGTATATTCTATATTATCTGCTGAGTGGTGGGGTAAACTCCTGTATATTCTATATTATCTGCTGAGTGGAGGGTAAACTCCTGTATATTCTATATTATCTGCTGAGTGGAGGGTAAACTCCTGTATATTCTATATTATCTGCTGAGTGGAGAGGTAAACTCCTGTATATTCTATATTATCTGCTGAGTGGAGGGGTAAACTCCTGTATATTCTATATTATCTGCTGAGTGGAGAGGTAAACTCCTGTATATTCTATATTATCTGCTGAGTGGAGAGGTAAACTCCTGTATATTCTATATTATCTGCTGAGTGGAGAGGTAAACTCCTGTATATTCTATATTATCTGCTGAGTGGAGGGGTAAACTCCTGTATATTCTATATTATCTGCTGAGTGGAGGGTAAACTCCTGTATATTCTATATTATCTGCTGAGTGGAGGGTAAACTCCTGTATATTCTATATTATCTGCTGAGTGGAGGGGTAAACTCCTGTATATTCTATATTATCTGCTGAGTGGAGGGTAAACTCCTGTATATTCTATATTATCTGCTGAGTGGAGGGTAAACTCCTGTATATTCTATATTATCTGCTGAGTGGAGGGTAAACTCCTGTATATTCTATATTATCTGCTGAGTGGAGGGGTAAACTCCTGTATATTCTATATTATCTGCTGAGTGGAGAGGTAAACTCCTGTATATTCTATATTATCTGCTGAGTGGTGGGGTAAACTCCTGTATATTCTATATTATCTGCTGAGTGGTGGGGTAAACTCCTGTATATTCTATATTATCTGCTGAGTGGAGGGTAAACTCCTGTATATTCTATATTATCTGCTGAGTGGAGGGTAAACTCCTGTATATTCTATATTATCTGCTGAGTGGAGAGGTAAACTCCTGTATATTCTATATTATCTGCTGAGTGGAGGGGTAAACTCCTGTATATTCTATATTATCTGCTGAGTGGAGAGGTAAACTCCTGTATATTCTATATTATCTGCTGAGTGGAGAGGTAAACTCCTGTATATTCTATATTATCTGCTGAGTGGAGAGGTAAACTCCTGTATATTCTATATTATCTGCTGAGTGGAGAGGTAAACTCCTGTATATTCTATATTATCTGCTGAGTGGAGAGGTAAACTCCTGTATATTCTATATTATCTGCTGAGTGGAGGGTAAACTCCTGTATATTCTATATTATCTGCTGAGTGGAGGGTAAACTCCTGTATATTCTATATTATCTGCTGAGTGGAGGGTAAACTCCTGTATATTCTATATTATCTGCTGAGTGGAGGGTAAACTCCTGTATATTCTATATTATCTGCTGAGTGGAGGGTAATCTCCTGTATATTCTATATTATCTGCTGAGTGGAGGGGTAAACTCCTGTATATTCTATATTATCTGCTGAGTGGAGGGTAAACTGCTGTATATTCTATATTATCTGCTGAGTGGAGAGGTAAACTCCTGTATATTCTATATTATCTGCTGAGTGGAGGGTAAACTCCTGTATATTCTATATTATCTGCTGAGTGGAGGGTAAACTCCTGTATATTCTATATTATCTGCTGAGTGGAGGGGTAAACTCCTGTATATTTCTATATTATCTGCTGAGTGGAGGGGTAAACTCCTGTATATTTCTATATTATCTGCTGTGTGGAGGGTAAACTCTTGTATATTCTATATTATCTGCTGAGTGGAGAGGTAAACTCCTGTATATTCTATATTATCTGCTGAGTGGAGGGTAAACTCCTGTATATTCTATATTATCTGCTGAGTGGAGAGGTAAACTCCTGTATATTCTATATTATCTGCTGAGTGGAGGGGTAAACTCCTGTATATTCTATATTATCTGCTGAGTGGAGAGGTAAACTCCTGTATATTCTATATTATCTGCTGAGTGGAGGGTAAACTCCTGTATATTCTATATTATCTGCTGAGTGGAGGGTAAACTCCTGTATATTCTATATTATCTGCTGAGTGGAGAGGTAAACTCCTGTATATTCTTTCTATATTATCTGCTGAGCGGAGAGGTAAACTCCTGTATATTCTATATTATCTGCTGAGTGGAGGGTAAACTCCTGTATATTCTATATTATCTGCTGAGTGGAGGGGTAAACTCCTGTATATTCTATATTATCTGCTGAGTGGAGGGGTAAACTCCTGTATATTCTATATTATCTGCTGAGTGGAGGGTAAACTCCTGTATATTCTATATTATCTGCTGAGTGGAGGGTAAACTCCTGTATATTCTATATTATCTGCTGAGTGGAGGGGTAAACTCCTGTATATTCTATATTATCTGCTGAGTGGAGGGTAAACTCCTGTATATTCTATATTATCTGCTGAGTGGAGGGTAAACTCCTGTATATTCTATATTATCTGCTGAGTGGAGGGGTAAACTCCTGTATATTTCTATATTATCTGCTGAGTGGAGGGGTAAACTCCTGTATATTTCTATATTATCTGCTGTGTGGAGGGTAAACTCTTGTATATTCTATATTATCTGCTGAGTGGAGAGGTAAACTCCTGTATATTCTATATTATCTGCTGAGTGGAGAGGTAAACTCCTGTATATTCTATATTATCTGCTGAGTGGAGGGTAAACTCCTGTATATTCTATATTATCTGCTGAGTGGAGAGGTAAACTCCTGTATATTCTATATTATCTGCTGAGTGGAGGGGTAAACTCCTGTATATTCTATATTATCTGCTGAGTGGAGAGGTAAACTCCTGTATATTCTATATTATCTGCTGAGTGGAGGGTAAACTCCTGTATATTCTATATTATCTGCTGAGTGGAGGGTAAACTCCTGTATATTCTATATTATCTGCTGAGTGGAGAGGTAAACTGTATATTCTTTCTATATTATCTGCTGAGCGGAGAGGTAAACTCCTGTATATTCTATATTATCTGCTGAGTGGAGGGTAAACTCCTGTATATTCTATATTATCTGCTGAGTGGAGGGGTAAACTCCTGTATATTCTATATTATCTGCTGAGTGGAGGGGTAAACTCCTGTATATTCTATATTATCTGCTGAGTGGAGGGTAAACTCCTGTATATTCTATATTATCTGCTGAGTGGAGGGTAAACTCCTGTATATTCTATATTATCTGCTGAGTGGAGGGGTAAACTCCTGTATATTCTATATTATCTGCTGAGTGGAGGGTAAACTCCTGTATATTCTATATTATCTGCTGAGTGGAGAGGTAAGGTGTGATGGTGTGATATGGTGGGTGTTGTATGATTTTAGGAGTGTTGTTCCTCTGTATTATTCTGTGTAGAGCATTATTCACATTGGTCAGTCAGCATCTGCAGTCTGGATGTGTCCCTGCCTCTTGATGATCTTTTGCTTTAGTGACGGGCAGTCCGGTTCTTTTTGGTGATCCGGTTCCCATGGCTCCGCTCACCAAAAAGAGCCGGCTCTTTCAGATCGTTCTCGGCTCCTTATTAAATATGGGTTCACCCCAGGTGAACACATATTTAAGATTATAGTAACGCTGCCAAAACCCCACCCACCCGCGACTAAAATCCGCCCACTTACAAGTGACCAATTAGATTGTTGAGTAGGCGGAGTTTAGCCACGGGTGGGCAGGGTTTCAGCGGCGAAAAGAGCCGTTTCGAGATTTTAGTGGCTCTCATTAGTGATCCGGCTCCTGTCGGTCACAGCAGGGAGCCGGATCTTTGTGTCGGATCGTTCACGACCGACACATCACTATTCTGCTGACATTTCCTGATTGTCTATTCATGAGTCCTGTGCTCTCAAAATATTGAAAATCACCCCCTGTAGTGCCTCCTTCTCTAAGTCTTGGGGATGGGGGGTGTAACCATCCAACCTGTCTGCCCACCCCTGGATATGGGGATTGGGCCTGAGGAGGACAAGGAGACAGTAAGATTCATTCTTTGTTGGACGCTGATGCTGCAGCCAGGCCCCCAGAGAGACTTGGAGACATTCTAAATACCCTGGAAAAGAGACATCTAGAGGATTGTGACTCTCATCTCCCTGCCATTTATCCTGTTAGAGGGAGATCGGTGTATTCCACGCAAACACAGGAAAACAATGTTATTCTCTTTATTCTTTTTTTTTTTTTTTTTTTAAACAATAGATTTTTATTGATTTTCAAGTTATTCAGGTGAACGCGTTTCAGAGATCACGGTCTCTTTCATCAGAACATCAAAGAACAGTTGTCCTGATGAAGGAGACGGTGTGAGGTAAATCCTGGGATATGAAGAGGAATTATGACTAGAAGTCATAATTGCTCTCATCACTCCCTGGCAGTGCCCCCCTCCCTTCTTGTGCTCAAATGTCCAGCATCTGTGAAGGTGTCACATCCCACTTACACCTCCAACAGCCATCTCCTCTGATATGGAGATGAGATGATGTGAGGACAATGGACCCAGGATGACTCCCTGCCGTCACCCTGTAACCAGAGTTGTATCTCATTAGCAAGGCTTGGAAGTAGCCAGACAGAACGACTCCAGTAAAAAATGGTTCATATCTCGCAAGCCATATCTCCGATAAATATGGCAACCATAAAAATGGTGTTTGCGCAGGCGGACGATGCTGGCACACCTTTTTTATGGAAGGGGGAGCTTGGGAAATACCCCAGGCGTGATATCAGCCATATGGGAACTCGTAGACAGGTCATGAGTCCCCTCGTTCTGTAGCTAAATTCATAACTGTCACAATGAGAGCATTGGCGTCCGCCTACGACGCTCCCAGGCAAAGTTATGGCCCATATTCCATGTTGTGAATTTGTCCATAACTCCAGCCAGGGGTGGAGCAGTGCTCCCTGTGAGGTCACTAAGGTAGGAGGGGACCTGGATTTGCCCAGGTTGATAACCCTACTTCGGCCATTTTCCAGTGTTCTTCTGCTCGGGGCCCTGGTTGGGAAAGACCTGTGAGGGAGTTCCTGGAAACCTGGTCTACAGCGCCCCCCTGTGGCCAGACACACAAGGTAACTGATGTAATTGTATACCTGTTTGTAACCCATGCTTTATCTGTAACTGTACTCTGACATATGTATATTCTGTAGATTCCCTATTGTATATATTGTAGTTTCTAGTGTGCTTTAGGCGATTAAATTATATAATTAATCTTGGGCTGTTCTGTTATCTCGATCTTGAATCCCACGTCTGTGTGTTCGGCTAATAGTTACCGTGAAGCGGTTGGTGGCAGCGAGTTGTGCCAAGGATTATTGTGGGGAGGCCAGTGAGATTCGGGGAGATTTTATATATTCCGCCCGCGGAGGTCGGGGGAATATATACCCTACTCTCACCGGGGACCCTTCAATAATCGGCATAAGTAGTATAGCGGCCTCCTTGCTTATTGTCGGGCAATTCCATAATTGGCCTGACTATAAGAGGGGCGCTAGAGAGCGCGTCACGTGCTCTGTCTGTCGGTCGGGAGGTATAAAGTAGGGGTGACCCCCACTTGTTACCCCCCGATTGTGACGTACTGGTAGCCAGCGCGGGGGATTTCTGAGTGACCCCCCCGGTGGTTTGTGACAGACGGTCATCTCAGAAATGTGTTGACCAAAATAAAGAGATGAAATTCCCATTGTTTTGCTGTGGTGATAGCGCGGCATACACCCGATCTCCCTCTAATACGTTATTGTCCTTCTACCCGGGGCTGCGGCTGCCGGCATTTACAACGTGCATTCATGAGTTCTGACTGGCACATCCCTAATAGTGGAGTGCGATTTCTAATTTTATATCTGTTACCTTACCGGGTAAGACCCTATTTTGCGCTTCTGTTCCACAGTTTTTACCTTGGGTCCATTTATCCTGTTACTGGACTATGTCCGTGTTCCTGGACTATTTCACTCCAAACCCAAATGAAACACCACTAAAAATACTAATTATATAGTGGTATATATTAAAAATAGATTAATCTTAATGTTAGGGTGAATTCTTAACCAGAGATCACTTGTTGCCTACTGTCTGGCCTAATTGGTGTAGACCAAGTGCATGTGTAAAGAATTCACGCCAGACACAGTCTGATGGGAAATCTCTTCTTGATCATGGTAAAAATGGCAGCCAAGAGCACAGGGGAAATTATGCGTCCTCTTGATATAGGCGAGGGGCGTACACAAGTTCAGATATGCCCAATTAGTGGGACAGTTCATGGGCTAGCCAATGGGGAGATCTGTGTTGCTATTGATGGGCGGGTCTGACTTGAGTGGATGAATCCATGGTGATGGGAGGGACGTCATCTGGTGGATCAAGTGATGGTAGGGTCTGTGATGTCATCGGGGGCCATCTTGGGTTTCTCTGAAGACTGACTGGCTCATTGAACACACTTCTCTAGTGCTCTATGTCCAGAGGTTAATCAAGTATTTCATCTTATGGCTCTCCTCAACACCACAAGCATACAGAAAAACAAATATGGTGCAGATTCCGTATCTAGGGCATTGTTGGCCTGGTCCCCCCCCCAAATTGTCCCTTCTTTGCCACTGAGGTTAGGTGAATTCACAGCTGACATCTACCCTATATGTTACCCCATTAGTTACCGCAGCAGGATGAGCGGAGTACAGCACCAGAATTGGCACATCTAATGGATGCTCCACTTCTGGGGTAGCTGTTTGCTGCTATTGTTAGGCTGTGAAGTTCAAATCACCCCTATTTGTCCCATTGAAAATTAAAGGGTTAAAAATATAAAAAAAAACATACTCCCATTTGGTCTTGTCACGTTCAGAAATGCCCGGTCTATCAAAATATAAAATCAATTAATCTGATTGGACATTTTTTGCCGCTATTCTGTTTACCAAACACCAAAATTACTTTTTTCGATCGCCACAGATTTTGCACAAAATGTGATAAAGGCGATCAAAACGTAGCATCTGCACAAACATGGTACCATTAAAAACATCAGTTGGAAACGCAAAAAATAAGCAGTCACTGAACTATAGATCCCAAAATATGAGAACGCTACGGGGCGTGGAAAATTGTACAAAAAGTGCGCCTTTTTTTTTCTTTTTTCAAACTTTTGCACTTTTTTTTTGGTTTTGTTTAAAAGTACAACTTGTCTCACAAAAAACAAGCCGTATATGGCAAGATTGATGAAAAAACGCAAAAGGTTACAGCTCTCAGAAGGAGAGCAAACAAAACCGGAAAATCGCGCTGGGTGAAGGGGTTAAGAAGCTATTTTAGGCTGTCAGGAGCTCCTCCTGCAAAGATAAGCAAAACATCAAGCCATCCGAAATAGAGTGCAGCCCCTTTGTCAAATATTGTCCAAACCTGAAGAGTGATGTATGTTAATCACACACACATAGGTAATGAGAATATCAGATAACATGTCGTGGGCGGGGGCGCAGACCACGGGAGGGGGCTTCTCGAGATACTCGGAACCGGGATTGTGGCTGTGGCTCGAGTGGCAGCCGGATCCGGGGCTCGTGCAGCAGCCCGTCGCCCACAACTGAATAAAGGGGTTATTTACAGGGGAGAGTTTGGCAGTGACTCCACCCGTGGGTTGCGGTGATAGTTGGTGATACCGCCGCTGCCTTGGTATGGGGTGCCCAGAGCTGATGGAGCGGGGCAGCAGGATGGTATTCCCTCCACGGGTAGGGGAGGCGTAGTCCCGGGGCCCAGGCGTAGGTGGAGTGGAATGCTGGGGCGCAGTTTGCAGGATGGACCGCATGATACCGGTGTACTCACTGTTTTGGAATGAATCACACAAAGTCCAGATAGTAGACCAGGTGCCGGATACCGGTAGCCTCCGGAAGGGTGTGCTCGGGTCCTTCACTTCGGTGAGCAAAACAGGGGCCCTTCTTTCTGCACTCTAGTTTGGTTTGGTGCCTCGTGTGTTGACTAGTCTGCATGGAACGGGAAAAGTCCACTCTCGGTGTCTTTGCTGTGGGAGCTGTTGCCTGCGAGATATGACCCTTGGGATTTTTGCAGGCTGTGAGGCAAATCCCGGGATATGAAGATGAATTATGACTCCAGTCATAGTCCCTCATCACTCCCTGGCAGTGCCCCCCTCCCTTCTTGTTCTCAGTGTTCCACTTACACCTCCATGGCCATGTCCTGTGATATGGAGATGAGGTGGTGTGGGAACAATGGACACAGGATGACTCCCTGCCGTCACCCTGTAGTAGGAGCTGCTAGCTAGTTAGCAAGGCTATGGAAATAGCCAGACAGAACGACTCCAGTAAAAAATGGTTCATATCTCGCAAGCCATGTTTCCGATAAATATGGCAACCATAAAAATGGTGTCTCCGCATGTGGACGATGCCGGCACCCCCTTTTTATGGGAGCAGGACATTGGGAAATGCCCCAGGCGTGATATCAGCCAATGGGGAACTGGCAGACAGGTCATGAGTCCCCTCGTTCTGTAGCTAAATTCATAACTGTCACAATGAGAGCATTGGCGTCCGCCTACGACGCTCCCAGGCCAAGTTATGGCCATATTCCATGTTGTGGATTTTGTCCATAACTCCAGCCAGGGGTGGAGCAGTGCTTCCCTGTGAGGTCACTAAGGTAGGAGGGGACCTGGATTGCCCAGGTTGATAACCCTACTTCGGCCATTTTCCAGTGTTCTTCTGCTCGGGGGCCTGGTTGGGAAAGACCTGTGAGGGAGTTCCTGGAAACCTGGTCTACAGCGCCCCCCTGTGGCCAGACGCAACAAGGTAACTGCTGGAACTGTGTATGCCTGTTTGTAACCCATGCTTTGATTGTAACTGTACTCTGACATATGTATATTCTGTAGATTCCCTATTGTATATATTGTAGTTTCTAGTGTGCTTTAGGCGATTAAATTATATAATTAATCTTGGGCTGTTCTGTTATCTCGATCTTGAATCCCACGTCTGTGTGTTCGGCTAATAGTTACCGTGAAGCGGTTGGTGGCAGCGAATTGTGCCAAGGATTATTGTGGGGAGGCCAGTGAGATTCGGGGAGATTTTATATATTCCGCCCGTGGAGGTCGGGGGAATATATACCTTACTCTCACCGGGGACCCTTCAATAATCGGCATAAGTAGTATAGCGGCCTCCTTGCTTATTGTCGGGCAATTCCATAATTGGCCTGACTATAAGAGGGGCGCTAGAGAGCGCGTCACGTGCTCTGTCTGTCGGTCGGGAGGTATAAAGGAGGGGTGACCCCCCACTTGTTACCCCCCGATTGTGACGTACTGGTAGCCAGCGCGGGGGATTTCTGAGTGACCCCCCCGGTGGTTTGTGACATATTGGTGGTGTGAGGTAAATCCGGAGATATGACGATAAATCATGATATTCAAGTCATGTCAGGAAGCCCTCTCCTGGTGTCACCCCCCCCCCTTCCCTTCACACAACTGGTTTAGCAACAAATCCCTGGCCATCTTCTGTGATATGGAGATGAGGTGATGTAGGGACAATGGACACAGGATGACTCCCTGCCGTGACCCTGTAGTGGGGGCTGCTAGCTAGTTAGCAAGGCTATGGAAATAGCCAGACAGAACGACTCCAGTAAAAAATGGTTCATATCTCGCAAGCCATATTTCCGATAAATATGGCAACCATAAAAATGGTGTCTCCGCATGTGGACGATGCCGGCACACCCTTTTTATGGGAGCAGGACATTGGGAAATGCCCCAGGCGTGATATCAGCCAATGGGGAACTGGCAGACAGGTCATGAGTCCCCTCGTTCTGTAGCTAAATTCATAACTGTCACAATGAGAGCATTGGCGTCCGCCTACGACGCTCCCAGGCAAAGTTATGGCCAATATCCCCTTTGCTGGATAATTCTGATCCATGCAGGGGGAGTGGCAGTGCTTCCCTGTGAGGTCACTAAGGTAGGAGGGGACCTGGATCTGCCCAGGTTGATAACCCTACTTCGGCCATTTTCCAGCGTTCTTCTGCTCGGGGGCCTGGTTGGGAAAGACCTGTGAGGGAGTTCCTGGAAACCTGGTCTACAGCGCCCCCCTGTGGCCAGACGCAACAAGGTAACTGCTGGAACTGTGTATGCCTGTTTGTACCCCATGCTTTGATTGTAACTGTACTCTGACATAACTGTATATTCTGTAGATTCCCTATTGTATATATTGTAGTTTCTAGTGTGCTTTAGGTGATTAAATTATATAATTAATCTTGGGCTGTTCTGTTATCTCGATCTTGAATCCCACGTCTGTGTGTTCGGCTAATAGTTACCGTGAAGCGGTTGGTGGCAGCGAGTTGTGCCAAGGATTATTGTGGGGAGGCCAGTGAGATCCGGGAAGATATTATATATTCCGCCCGCGGAGGTCGGGGGAATATATACCCTACTCTCACCGGGGACCCTTCAATAATCGGCATAAGTAGTATAGCGGCCTCCTTGCTTATTGTCGGGCAATTCCATAATTGGCCTGACTATAAGAGGGGCGCTAGAGAGCGCGTCACGTGCTCTGTCTGTCGGTCGGGAGGTATAAAGGAGGGGTGACCCCCACTTGTTACCCCCCGATTGTGACGTACTGGTAGCCAGCGCGGGGGATTTCTGAGTGACCCCCCCGGTGGTTTGTGACATATTGGTGGCATAGCGGTGGGATCGAGATAATAGTGTGTGTGAGTGTGAGACCCATACTCCCAGACACTAAAGACTGCCTGCAGCAGCTGTGGCTGCTGGGGTCTTCAGACTAGCTCAACACTAGAGTGTCAGAGTGCAGATACTGTAAGGTGTGTGGAGGCATCAGGTGTCAGTTCTGTGTCAGTGACCAAAGTCTGCAACAATGGCTGATAGCACCAGGAGCAAAGCCAAAGGAATGGCCGATGCTCAGGCCAGAGACGATGAGGAGGTTGCCCACGAGTCCTCCAGGAGCTCGACGCCAGAAAACTGTTCTGCAGAGGACAGCGCACAAGCTGGCAATTATGGACAAGATGAGGAGCAGCTCACCCAAGGGTCCTCAACGAGCCAGATGCCAGCCCTCCGCTCTGCAATGGACAGTGAACCACCAGGCTCCGCAGCGGGCCGCAGATCACCACGTGCCATTCCACCGAGCCTGGGAGGCTCGGATAGCCTTCTTCAAATGGCTATGGCCCTACTCCAGGCTGGAGACCGGGAGGGCTACCAGGCACTCCTGGCAGAGCGCAGGGCAGCGTGTGAGGCTGAGGCTGCGGAGCGGCAGGCAGAGCGGCAAGCAGCGCGTGAGGCTGAGGCTGCGGAGCGGCAGGCAGCGCGTGAAGAGCGCCAGGCAGAGCGTGACTACCAGCTGCAGCTAGCTCAGCTCCGGCCCTCATCAGCCGCACGTGACCTTCAAGACACCAAACTTCCAAAGGTCCGTGTTGAGGACTTCCCAGTGCTGGAGAAGGATGGAGACTTGGACTCTTTCTTGACTGCTTTTGAACGGACTTGCTTGCAGCACCATCTGAACAAGGACCAGTGGGCCAAATACCTGACCCCCCGTTTAAGGGGTAAGGCCCTGGATATCCTTGGGGACTTGCCTGCTGAGGCAGATCAGGGCTACGACACCATCAAGCGGGCCCTGATCCAACAGTACAACCTCACTCCGGAGTCCTACCGCAAGAAGTTCCGGAGCCTACAGAAGGGACCAAAGGACTCCTGGGCTGACCACCGGCGGGCACTTGCCCGAGCTGCCGACCACTGGACCCAAGGCCTGCAGCTTTCCACCGGACCGGAGATCCTGGACTTGTTCATCACGGAGCAACTCTTGTGGAACTGCCCTGAGGATCTCCGCCAGTTCATCCGAGACCAGAAGCCAAAGGGGTCCACGGCTACAGCTGCCCTTGCCGATGACTACACCAACAACCGGGCCCCTGAGGCCAGGAGAGCGGCCACCAGCAGCACCTGGAGAGGGGGTAAGATGAATTCTGCGACTGCCCCACCTGCCCCTAGACTGCAGGGGGTGTCCCCCTCAACTCCCCTCTCCAGGCCCGTGGCAGAACCAAGACGGTGCCACCAGTGCAACCTACCTGGACACTTCAAGGCCATGTGCCCTCAGCGTCCCAAGGCCCCGGCTCCGTCCCCGTCCCAAGGGCCGCCCAAGGTGTATTGTGTGGGTGGGGGTGGTGGTAGGTCCCTGGACAGCTTCCAACCTGTCACCGTCGGCCGGTCTGTGACCATAGGACTGCGAGACAGCGCCTCGGAGGTGACTCTGGTGCGGCCTGAGATGGTGTCCCCCCAAGACTTGATCCCTGGAAAAACCCTCGCTGTCTCCGGGATTGGAGGCATTGACCCGGCGCTGCCTGTTGCTGACGTTTATGTGGACTGGGGCGCAGGGCGAGGGGTGAGGGAGGTGGGGGTAACTGATCGGATCCCTGCAAACGTGCTACTTGGGACAGATTTGGGGCAGATAACCTCCCAGTTTGGGCCCCAACCAAGGGCTGAACCGTCAGCCCGTACTGACATGACTCCTAACAATGTTAATGTGTTATCTATGAATGATGTAAGGGAGGAGGGAGTGAACTCTGATATTTCTGCTTGCATAGACACCATAGACACACACTCAGCTGCAGCTGTGACAGGGGAGGGGGTCAGAGAAAGGTGTGACAATGCCTCTACAAGTAATCAGCCTGTGAGCTGGGATCTGCTGCCCTCTGCAGGGATAAGCAGAGAGCAGGGTGCTGCAGGGGGAGGACCAGTGTGTGGGGTGGGGGCTACCACAGCAAATGTGGGGTCCCCAGAGATTTCACAGCGGGGTTCTGTTGCTGCAGGAGGGGAACAGGCAGGTGAGATTGGGGCCAGTCCAGGAGCGGAAGTGCTCCCAGGTAAGATCTCGGTGCATGGTTCCCCCACAACCGGGGTGTCAGGAAGCCAGGTAGGTCTGCCTGAACCGGCGACTTGGTCAGGAACGGAGGAGGAGCAGGCACGACCCACGGTCGCAGCGGCTGTGGCCGCTGTCACCCGCAGTGGGAGTGCTGGAAGCCAAGGGGCCTCCCGGAGGTCCGATAGCTCTTCCCCTTCTGACCAAGTGGCAGCCGAGTCAGGTGGAGGCCAGGACACAGGTCCCGGGGTACTGACTGAAGATGTGACAGTCTCGTCGATTCTGGCCACATCTAGTCAGGAGTTTCAGGCAGCGTTAGAAGCTGACGACAGCCTGAAAGCTCTAAAGGAGCAGGCGGCACAGCCTCCCTCGGACTCGGACCCGGAGCGAGTGGTCTGGGACCAAGGACGGCTGTACCGGGCCACGGTCCAGCAGGGTTCACCGGAGGCGTGGCCCAGGGACCGACAGTTGGTGGTACCCTATCCGTTCCGGACGGAGTTGTTGCGGATCGCACATGAGATTCCGATGGCCGGACACCTAGGGATCGCTAAGACCAAGGCCAGGTTAAACCAGCATTTCTACTGGCCAAAAATGGGGGCCGATGTGGCTGCCTACTGCCGTTCGTGTGAAACCTGTCAGAGAGTGGGGAAGGCGGGGCCACGCCCCAAAGCCCCACTGGTATCTCTGCCAATCATCGATGAGCCTTTCAGGAGGGTGGCTGTGGATCTGGTCGGCCCGCTGGCCATCCCCAGCAGCTCCGGGAAACGCTTCATACTGACGGTAGTGGACTATGCCACCCGGTACCCAGAAGCAGTGGCCTTGTCGTCCATTCGGGCTGACAAGGTGGCCACCGCATTGCTGGAGATTTTCTCCCGAGTGGGTTTTCCCCAGGAAATGCTCACTGACCGGGGGACCCAATTCATGTCCCAGCTGATGGAGGCCCTCTGTAAGCAAGTCCAGGTGCGACATCTGGTGGCCAGCCCGTACCATCCACAGACTAATGGCCTGTGCGAGCGGTTCAATGGCACCTTAAAGCAGATGCTTAAGATGTTGGTCGACTCCCATGGGCGTGACTGGGAGCGGTATCTCCCACACCTGTTATTTGCTTACCGGGAGGTTCCACAGGCCTCAACAGGATTCTCACCGTTTGAGCTCCTGTACGGGCGACGTGTGCGGGGCCCCCTGGCTCTGGTGAAAGAGGCTTGGGAAGGGGATTTGGCCACCCCTGGAGTGTCGGTTATCGAGTATGTCATGCGCTTCCGGGACAAAATGCAGGCCTTGACGCAACTGGTACACGACAATATGGCTCAAGCCCAGGCCGATCAGAAGCGTTGGTACGACCAGAACGCTTGTGAGAGGACCTACCAAGTGGGTCAAGAGGTGTGGGTACTGGTCCCCGTACCACAGGACAAGCTTCAGGCAGCCTGGGAAGGCCCATACCTCGTGTACCAGCAGCTCAACCCTGTGACGTACCTGGTCACCCTGGACCCTGCCCGTGGAAGGCGGAAGCCCTTCCATGTGAACATGATGAAGGCACATCATGAGCGGGAGGCATGTGCGCTCCCCGTGTGCAACCTGCCCGAGGAGGGAGAAGCGGAAACCCTCTTGGATATGCTAGCCCAGGTTAGGGCAGGCGGATCCATTGAGGATGTGGAGGTTGGCCACCAGCTCTTGGAGGACCAACGGTCCCAGCTGTGGGCCACCCTACACCCCTTCCGGGGGTTGTTTACCAACCAGCCCGGAAGGACTGACTTGGCTGTCCATCACGTGGACACTGGGGATCATCCCCCGATCCGGCGTTCAGCATATCGGGTCTCCCTGGAGGTGCAGCAACACATGCGCCAGGAGATTGACGAGATGCTGAAGCTGGGGGTGATCCAGGCATCCAACAGCGCTTGGGCCTCGCCTGTAGTCCTCGTCCCTAAGAAGGACCGAACCACTCGGTTCTGCGTGGACTACAGGGGGCTCAATGCGGTCACGGTCGCCGATGCGTACCCAATGCCACGCATCGATGACCTGCTCGATCAGTTGGCCGGGGCTCAGTACCTGACCATCATGGATCTGAGCCGGGGATATTGGCAGATCCCCCTGACTCGCAAGGCCAGGGAACGCTCTGCCTTTATTACCCCATTTGGACTATACGAGTCCACGGTGATGCCATTCGGGATGAGGAATGCCCCTGCCACTTTCCAGCGGATGGTCAACACCCTGCTCAAGGGACTTGAAGGGTACGCGGCCGCGTACCTAGATGACATTGCCGTCTTCAGTCCCACCTGGGAGGACCACCTAGAGCATCTAGCACAGGTGCTCAGGCGGATCCACCGGGCAGGTTTGACCATCAAGCCGGGAAAGTGTCAGCTGGCCATGAGCGAGGTCCAGTACCTCGGTCACCGGGTAGGTGGGAGAACACTGAAGCCCGAGCCTGAGACAGTGGAAGCCATCGCATCCTGGCCCACCCCCAGGACCAAGAAGCAGGTGATGTCCTTCTTGGGGACCGCTGGGTACTATAGGAGGTTTGTTCCATGCTATAGTAGCCTGGCAAAGCCCTTGACGGACCTCACCAAGAAGAAGCTGCCCTCTGCAGTCGATTGGACAATGGACTGCGAGACAGCCTTCCGGGCCCTAAAGGACGCCCTGTCCAGCCCGCCCGTGCTACAGGCAGCCGACTTCACGCGGCCGTTTGTAGTACAGACCGACGCCAGTGACTTCGGCCTCGGTGCGGTGCTCAGCCAGGTGGACTCTGCGAGCCAAGAGCACCCAGTCTTGTACCTGAGCAGGAAGCTGTTACCAAGGGAAGTTGCCTATTCCACGATGGAGAAGGAGTGCCTGGCCATAGTGTGGGCCCTGCAGCGTCTGCAACCCTATCTATACGGGCGCCACTTCATCGTGGAGACGGACCACAATCCCCTCAGCTGGTTGCACACCGTCTCTGGGACGAATGGGCGACTGTTGCGATGGAGCCTTGCGCTCCAGCAATACAACTTCACCATTCGCCACAAAAGGGGCCGTGACCACGGTAACGCAGACGGGCTGTCCCGACAAGGAGAGGTCGCGGACGGGCGCACGGGGGAACACCGGAGTGTGCTGCCCCCTAGCGCCCTCAAAAGGGGGGAGGTGTGAGGTAAATCCGGAGATATGACGATAAATCATGATATTCAAGTCATGTCAGGAAGCCCTCTCCTGGTGTCACCCCCCCCCCTTCCCTTCACACAACTGGTTTAGCAACAAATCCCTGGCCATCTTCTGTGATATGGAGATGAGGTGATGTAGGGACAATGGACACAGGATGACTCCCTGCCGTGACCCTGTAGTGGGGGCTGCTAGCTAGTTAGCAAGGCTATGGAAATAGCCAGACAGAACGACTCCAGTAAAAAATGGTTCATATCTCGCAAGCCATATTTCCGATAAATATGGCAACCATAAAAATGGTGTCTCCGCATGTGGACGATGCCGGCACACCCTTTTTATGGGAGCAGGACATTGGGAAATGCCCCAGGCGTGATATCAGCCAATGGGGAACTGGCAGACAGGTCATGAGTCCCCTCGTTCTGTAGCTAAATTCATAACTGTCACAATGAGAGCATTGGCGTCCGCCTACGACGCTCCCAGGCAAAGTTATGGCCAATATCCCCTTTGCTGGATAATTCTGATCCATGCAGGGGGAGTGGCAGTGCTTCCCTGTGAGGTCACTAAGGTAGGAGGGGACCTGGATCTGCCCAGGTTGATAACCCTACTTCGGCCATTTTCCAGCGTTCTTCTGCTCGGGGGCCTGGTTGGGAAAGACCTGTGAGGGAGTTCCTGGAAACCTGGTCTACAGCGCCCCCCTGTGGCCAGACGCAACAAGGTAACTGCTGGAACTGTGTATGCCTGTTTGTAACCCATGCTTTGATTGTAACTGTACTCTGACATAACTGTATATTCTGTAGATTCCCTATTGTATATATTGTAGTTTCTAGTGTGCTTTAGGTGATTAAATTATATAATTAATCTTGGGCTGTTCTGTTATCTCGATCTTGAATCCCACGTCTGTGTGTTCGGCTAATAGTTACCGTGAAGCGGTTGGTGGCAGCGAGTTGTGCCAAGGATTATTGTGGGGAGGCCAGTGAGATCCGGGAAGATATTATATATTCCGCCCGCGGAGGTCGGGGGAATATATACCCTACTCTCACCGGGGACCCTTCAATAATCGGCATAAGTAGTATAGCGGCCTCCTTGCTTATTGTCGGGCAATTCCATAATTGGCCTGACTATAAGAGGGGCGCTAGAGAGCGCGTCACGTGCTCTGTCTGTCGGTCGGGAGGTATAAAGGAGGGGTGACCCCCACTTGTTACCCCCCGATTGTGACGTACTGGTAGCCAGCGCGGGGGATTTCTGAGTGACCCCCCCGGTGGTTTGTGACAGGTGGCAGCGGTGGGATCGAGATAATAGTGTGTGTGAGTGTGAGACCCATACTCCCAGACACTAAAGACTGCCTGCAGCAGCTGTGGCTGCTGGGGTCTTCAGACTAGCTCAACACTAGAGTGTCAGAGTGCAGATACTGTAAGGTGTGTGGAGGCATCAGGTGTCAGTTCTGTGTCAGTGACCAAAAGTCTGCAAGAATGGCTGATGGCACCAGGAGCAGAGCTATGCAACTGGCCAATGCTAAGGCAGGAGCCGAAGAGAGGGAGGACGGTGCTGTGGACAGCAATGAGGAGGTTGCCCACGAGTCCTCCAGGAGCTCGACGCCAGAAAACCGTTCTGCCGAGGACATTGCGCAACCTGGCACTGCTGGACAAGATGAGGAGGAGCTCACCCAAGGTTCCTCAACGAGCCAGATGCCAGCCCTCCGCTCTGAAAGGGACAGTGAATCGCCTAGCTCTGCAGCGTGCCGCAGATCACCACGTGCCATTCCACCGAGCCTGGGAGGCTCGGATAGCCTTCTTCAAATGGCTATGGCCCTTCTCCAGGCTGGAGACCAGAAGGGCTACAAGGAACTCCTGGCAGAGCGCAGGGCAGAGCGGCAGGCAGCGCGTGACGCTGAGGCTGCGGAGCGGCACGCAGAGCGTGAGGCTGCGGAGCGAGAGCGGCAGGCAGCGCGTGAAGAGCGAGAGCGACAGGCAGACCGTGACTACCAGCTGCAGCTAGCTCAGCTCCGGCCCTCATCAGCCACATGTGACCTTCGAGACACCAAACTTCCAAAGGTCCGTGTTGAGGACTTCCCAGTGCTGGAGAAGGATGGAGACTTGGACTCTTTCTTGACTGCTTTTGAACGGACTTGCCTGCAGCACCATCTGGACAAGGACCAGTGGGCCAAATACCTGACCCCCCGTTTAAGGGGTAAGGCCCTGGATATCCTTGGGGACTTGCCTGCTGAGGCAGATCAGGGCTACGACACCATCAAGCGGGCCCTGATCCAACAGTACAACCTCACTCCGGAGTCCTACCGCAAGAAGTTCCGGACCCTGCAGAAGGGACCAAAGGACTCCTGGGCTGACCACCGGCGGGCACTTGCCCGAGCTGCCGACCACTGGACCCAAGGCCTGCAGCTTTCCACCGGACCGGAGATCCTGGACTTGTTCATCACGGAGCAACTCTTGTGGAACTGCCCTGAGGATCTCCGCCAGTTCATCCGAGACCAGAAGCCAAAGGGGTCCACGGCTACAGCTGCCCTTGCCGATGACTACACCAACAACCGGGCCCCTGAGGCCAGGAGAGCGGCCACCAGCAGCACCTGGAGAGGGGGTAAGATGAATTCTGCGACTGCCCCACCTGCCCCTAGACTGCAGGGGGTGTCCCCCTCAACTCCCCTCTCCAGGCCCGTGGCGGAACCAAGACGGTGCCACCAGTGCAACCTACCTGGACACTTCAAGGCCATGTGCCCTCAGCGTCCCAAGGCCCCGGCTCCGTCCCCGTCCCAAGGGCCGCCCAAGGTGTATTGTGTGGGTGGGGGTGGTGGTAGGTCCCTGGACAGCTTCCAACCTGTCACCGTCGGCCGGTCTGTGACCATAGGACTGCGAGACAGCGCCTCGGAGGTGACTCTGGTGCGGCCTGAGATGGTGTCCCCCCAAGACTTGATCCCGGGAAAAACCCTCGCTGTCTCCGGGATTGGAGGCATTGACCCGGCGCTGCCTGTTGCTGACATTTATGTGGACTGGGGCGCAGGGCGAGGGGTGAGAGAGGTGGGGGTAACTGATCGGATCCCCGCAAACGTGCTACTTGGGACAGATTTGGGGCAGATAACCTCCCAGTTTGGGCCCCAACCAAGGGCTGAACCTTCAGCCAGTACTGACATGCCTCCGGACAATGTTAATGTGTTATCTATGAATGATGTAAGGGAGGAGGGAGTGAACTCTGATATTTCTGCTTGCACAGACACCATAGACACACACACAGCTGCAGCTGTGACAGGGGAGGGGGTCAGAGAAAGGTGTGACAATGCCTCTACAAGTAATCAGCCTGTGAGCTGGGATCTGTTGCCCTCTGCAGGGATAAGCAGAGAGCAGGGTGCTGCAGGGGGAGGACCAGTGTGTGGGGTGGGGGCTACCACAGCAAATGTGGGGTCCCCAGAGATTTCACAGCGGGGTTCTGTTGCTGCAGGAGGGGAACAGGCAGGTGAGATTGGGGCCGGTCCAGGAGCGGAAGTGCTCCCAGGTAAGATCTCGGTGCATGGTTCCCCCACAACCGGGGTGTCAGGAAGCCAGGTAGGTCTGCCTGAACCGGCGACTTGGTCAGGAACGGAGGAGGAGCAGGCACGACCCACGGTCGCAGCGGCTGTGGCCGCTGTCACCCGCAGTGGGAGTGCTGGAAGCCAAGGGGCCTCCCGGAGGTCCGATAGCTCTTCCCCTTCTGACCAAGTGGCAGCCGAGTCAGGTGGAGGCCAGGACACAGGTCCCGGGGTACTGACTGAAGATGTGACAGTCTCGTCGATTCTGGCCACATCTAGTCAGGGGTTTCAGGCAGCGTTAGAAGCTGACGACAGCCTGAAAGCTCTTAAGGAGCAGGCGGCACAGCCTCCCTCGGACTCGGACCCGGAGCGAGTGGTCTGGGACCAAGGACGGCTGTACCGGGCCACGGTCCAGCAGGGTTCACCGGAGGCGTGGCCCAGGGACCGACAGTTGGTGGTACCCTATCCGTTCCGGACGGAGTTGTTGCGGATCGCACATGAGATTCCGATGGCCGGACACCTAGGGATCGCTAAGACCAAGGCCAGGTTAAACCAGCATTTCTACTGGCCAAAAATGGGGGCCGATGTGGCTGCCTACTGCCGTTCGTGTGAAACCTGTCAGAGAGTGGGGAAGGCGGGGCCACGCCCCAAAGCCCCACTGGTATCTCTGCCAATCATCGATGAGCCTTTCAGGAGGGTGGCTGTGGATCTGGTCGGCCCGCTGGCCATCCCCAGCAGCTCCGGGAAACGCTTCATACTGACGGTAGTGGACTATGCCACCCGGTACCCAGAAGCAGTGGCCTTGTCGTCCATTCGGGCTGACAAGGTGGCCACCGCATTGCTGGAGATTTTCTCCCGAGTGGGTTTTCCCCAGGAAATGCTCACTGACCGGGGGACCCAATTCATGTCCCAGCTGATGGAGGCCCTCTGTAAGCAAGTCCAGGTGCGACATCTGGTGGCCAGCCCGTACCATCCACAGACTAATGGCCTGTGCGAGCGGTTCAATGGCACCTTAAAGCAGATGCTTAAGATGTTGGTCGACTCCCATGGGCGTGACTGGGAGCGGTATCTCCCACACCTGTTATTTGCTTACCGGGAGGTTCCACAGGCCTCAACAGGATTCTCACCGTTTGAGCTCCTGTACGGGCGACGTGTGCGGGGCCCCCTGGCTCTGGTGAAAGAGGCTTGGGAAGGGGATTTGGCCACCCCTGGAGTGTCGGTTATCGAGTATGTCATGCGCTTCCGGGACAAAATGCAGGCCTTGACGCAACTGGTACACGACAATATGGCTCAAGCCCAGGCCGATCAGAAGCGTTGGTACGACCAGAACGCTTGTGAGAGGACCTACCAAGTGGGTCAAGAGGTGTGGGTACTGGTCCCCGTACCACAGGACAAGCTTCAGGCAGCCTGGGAAGGCCCATACCTCGTGTACCAGCAGCTCAACCCTGTGACGTACCTGGTCACCCTGGACCCTGCCCGTGGAAGGCGGAAGCCCTTCCATGTGAACATGATGAAGGCACATCATGAGCGGGAGGCATGTGCGCTCCCCGTGTGCAACCTGCCCGAGGAGGGAGAAGCGGAAACCCTCTTGGATATGCTAGCCCAGGTTAGGGCAGGCGGATCCATTGAGGATGTGGAGGTTGGCCACCAGCTCTTGGAAGACCAACGGTCCCAGCTGTGGGCCACCCTCCTCCCCTTCCGGGGGTTGTTTACCAACCAGCCCGGAAGGACTGACTTGGCTGTCCATCACGTGGACACTGGGGATCATCCCCCGATCCGGCGTTCAGCATATCGGGTCTCCCTGGAGGTGCAGCAACACATGCGCCAGGAGATTGACGAGATGCTGAAGCTGGGGGTGATCCAGGCATCCAACAGCGCTTGGGCCTCGCCTGTAGTCCTCGTCCCTAAGAAGGACCGAACCACTCGGTTCTGCGTGGACTACAGGGGGCTCAATGCGGTCACGGTCGCCGATGCGTACCCAATGCCACGCATCGATGACCTGCTCGATCAGTTGGCCGGGGCTCAGTACCTGACCATCATGGATCTGAGCCGGGGATATTGGCAGATCCCCCTGACTCGCAAGGCCAGGGAACGCTCTGCCTTTATTACCCCATTTGGACTATACGAGTCCACGGTGATGCCATTCGGGATGAGGAATGCCCCTGCCACTTTCCAGCGGATGGTCAACACCCTGCTCAAGGGACTTGAAGGGTACGCGGCCGCGTACCTGGATGACATTGCCGTCTTCAGTCCCACCTGGGAGGACCACCTAGAGCATCTAGCACAGGTGCTCAGGCGGATCCACCGGGCAGGTTTGACCATCAAGCCGGGAAAGTGTCAGCTGGCCATGAGCGAGGTCCAGTACCTCGGTCACCGGGTAGGCGGGAGAACACTGAAGCCCGAGCCTGAGAAAGTGGAGGCCATCGCATCCTGGCCCACCCCCAGGACCAAGAAGCAGGTGATGTCCTTCTTGGGGACCGCTGGGTACTATAGGAGGTTTGTTCCATGCTATAGTAGCCTGGCAAAGCCCTTGACGGACCTCACCAAGAAGAAGCTGCCCTCTGCAGTCGATTGGACAATGGACTGCGAGACAGCCTTCCGGGCCCTAAAGGACGCCCTGTCCAGCCCGCCCGTGCTACAGGCAGCCGACTTCACGCGGCCGTTTGTAGTACAGACCAACGCCAGTGACTTCGGCCTCGGTGCGGTGCTCAGCCAGGTGGACTCTGCGAGCCAAGAGCACCCAGTCTTGTACCTGAGCAGGAAGCTGTTACCAAGGGAAGTTGCCTATTCCACGATGGAGAAGGAGTGCCTGGCCATAGTGTGGGCCCTGCAGCGTCTGCAACCCTATCTATACGGGCGCCACTTCATCGTGGAGACGGACCACAATCCCCTCAGCTGGTTGCACACCGTCTCTGGGACGAATGGGCGATTGTTGCGATGGAGCCTTGCGCTCCAGCAATACAACTTCACCATTCGCCACAAAAGGGGCCGTGACCACGGTAACGCAGACGGGCTGTCCCGACAAGGAGAGGTCGCGGACGGGCGCACGGGGGAACACCGGAGTGTGCTGCCCCCTAGCGCCCTCAAAAGGGGGGAGGTGTGAGGCAAATCCCGGGATATGAAGATGAATTATGACTCCAGTCATAGTCCCTCATCACTCCCTGGCAGTGCCCCCCTCCCTTCTTGTTCTCAGTGTTCCACTTACACCTCCATGGCCATGTCCTGTGATATGGAGATGAGGTGGTGTGGGAACAATGGACACAGGATGACTCCCTGCCGTCACCCTGTAGTAGGAGCTGCTAGCTAGTTAGCAAGGCTATGGAAATAGCCAGACAGAACGACTCCAGTAAAAAATGGTTCATATCTCGCAAGCCATGTTTCCGATAAATATGGCAACCATAAAAATGGTGTCTCCGCATGTGGACGATGCCGGCACCCCCTTTTTATGGGAGCAGGACATTGGGAAATGCCCCAGGCGTGATATCAGCCAATGGGGAACTGGCAGACAGGTCATGAGTCCCCTCGTTCTGTAGCTAAATTCATAACTGTCACAATGAGAGCATTGGCGTCCGCCTACGACGCTCCCAGGCCAAGTTATGGCCATATTCCATGTTGTGGATTTTGTCCATAACTCCAGCCAGGGGTGGAGCAGTGCTTCCCTGTGAGGTCACTAAGGTAGGAGGGGACCTGGATTTGCCCAGGTTGATAACCCTACTTCGGCCATTTTCCAGTGTTCTTCTGCTCGGGGGCCTGGTTGGGAAAGACCTGTGAGGGAGTTCCTGGAAACCTGGTCTACAGCGCCCCCCTGTGGCCAGACGCAACAAGGTAACTGCTGGAACTGTGTGTGCCTGTTTGTAACCCATGCTTTATCTGTAACTGTACTCTGACCTATGTATATTCTGTAGATTCCCTATTGTATATATTGTAGTTTCTAGTGTGCTTTAGGCGATTAAATTATATAATTAATCTTGGGCTGTTCTGTTATCTCGATCTTGAATCCCACGTCTGTGTGTTCGGCTAATAGTTACCGTGAAGCGGTTGGTGGCAGCGAATTGTGCCAAGGATTATTGTGGGGAGGCCAGTGAGATTCGGGGAGATTTTATATATTCCGCCCGTGGAGGTCGGGGGAATATATACCTTACTCTCACCGGGGACCCTTCAATAATCGGCATAAGTAGTATAGCGGCCTCCTTGCTTATTGTCGGGCAATTCCATAATTGGCCTGACTATAAGAGGGGCGCTAGAGAGCGCGTCACGTGCTCTGTCTGTCGGTCGGGAGGTATAAAGGAGGGGTGACCCCCCACTTGTTACCCCCCGATTGTGACGTACTGGTAGCCAGCGCGGGGGATTTCTGAGTGACCCCCCCGGTGGTTTGTGACACAGGCACTTACAGATGCCCTAGCCCCTGCGTTTGGCTTCTATCTCGCTCTATCTGGGCTACTAGTGGGACAAGATCTGGAATCTTGTCCTCTGCTGGTTGATTGGAAAGGTGCTTGAAGCTGTCCTCGCCCTAGGGTCCAGGTACCCCGACTGTGCACGGCCTCCGGACCGGATTCCCGCTGTCTACAACCCTGCCCCGGTCCACTTAAGGTCTCCCGTGACCGGATCTCCGTCGCCTGTGGCCCTGCTCTGCCGGATGCCACCTAGTCAGCTCAAGTAGTCCGGTAGTCCGGGAGCTACAACCACGGACTACCACTTCACTCCTCTCACTTCCCCTCTCTATTTAACACTGTCCAGACTCTAACTGACTTGTTCCCTCTCCGAACACCTCAGGACCCCTAGTTGGGCGTCACCATCTGCCTGCCCCCCCCCCCCCCCCACTGGTATGTCCCTATTGTCCTGGGGGGTGTTTGTATACCTGTGTGTGGGGTTGTGTTGGTAGGACAAGGAGGAGGAGAGAGTCCTGCATCTGGAAGATGGATGCAGTCTCCTGTGACAACCTGATTTTGTCAGGGCGTCACAAACACATAACAAATGCCTAATGTCTAGTGGTCTCTGTGATGACTCGGTCCATCACACCCGCAGAAGATGCTCCGTCTCCTCCAGGCAGTCACTTTTGTCTAGCAGCTGGTCAGCGATGTCCAGATGGGGGGGGGGGGACCTCCTGTCCTGTCGGCCCTGAACCTGACGCCATTGCTCTTTAGGGCCCAGAGGCTTAGGGCCTTCCGGAGGTGACCAATCAGGTAGGTTGGTCACGGGCAACTCAAAAGTCCCTAGGAATTTTGGGAGATCTCCCAATGATTGGAAGGTTGTTGACTTCCCATTCTTTTTTTCTGCAAGTTGAAGAGGGTATCCCCTCCTTAAGGGCTGCTAAAAGTGGTTTTCGTGCCTTGTGTAGTTGTAGGGTTCTGCGTGCCAGATCTGGAAGCACAGCCTGAGGAGTCCCTAGATATGAACCTGCTCCCTTATCTCTAAAGTGCCTCCGTATGGCTTCTTTTCCTTTGTAGAAGTAGACCCTACATGTAACATCTCTTAGGCAGGAAGGGTCAGACTGTTTGTGATCCAGAGCCCTGTGCATACGATCCAATTAGACCCAATGTTCAGGATCAAGCCCAAGAAGGTCATTAAAATACTTTGGTGCCCAGGACTCCAGCTGTGCTGGTTCCACTGACTTATTAAGGCCTCTGATGGTCATTGTTGCGGCAGTGTCGATTTTCAATGTCTTTTAAATGGCTCATAATATCCTTTATTTGGATGGTATGCTCTGACATATGGGATTCTATATGGGAAAACAGCTGTTTCTGTGTATCCTCCATATCCACCAATTGATGACCCACTTCTTTGACTTCTGCCTGCAGACTAGACATGTCTTGTTTATGGGATGCTTTTAGTTTCCCAAGTAGAGTGTCTACGTATTTCTTGTCTGGTCGGGATTGCTCTAGTATGTGCCTTCCATTCCCACACCTCGTCCCCACCGCACCTCTGTGTCTGGTCAGGCTCTGGGTGTTTGTTCCCTTCTCTCATGCGGCTCCAGGTCAGAGCACCTGAGCTGGGGCCCTGCTGTTCTTTGCTTGGTTGGCTGCACATTGTGCTCTCTGGGGGAAGCAGGCTCACTCTCCGGGGCCGCAGTCTCTCTGCGTGGAGGGGACAGACTAGGGCAGTGATGGCGAACCTATGGCACGCGTGCCACCAGGGGCACGCTGAGCCCATTCTGCTGGCACGCGTGCTGTCGCCCGATCCTGCAGCTTTGGTCTGCTAGTGCAGTCGCGCCGGCAGATCAAATCTGTGTTGGAGCGGAGGAGACATTTCTCCTCCGCTCTGACACTCCTCCTCCCCCAGGCTGCAGGTGTGTTGCCTAGGAGACGGAGGAGCGTCAGAGAGCGGCGCCGGCATCGTCTGCTGGCCGCTTGGGATCTGAGGACCCAGCGGCGCGCAGCGGGGGAGCGGGTGCAGGAAGGTAAGTTGTGCGTTGCTTTTTTTTTTTTATAACTCGTGTGCGGCTGTGCCAAGGTGGGGATGGGGGGGGCAGCGCCAGCATGGGGTGGGGGAACGGATATGCCAGCATGGGGTGGGGGTGGGGGAACGCACATGCCAGCGTGGGGTGGGGGAACGCACATGCCAGAGTGGAGTGGGGGAACGCACATGCCAGAGTTGAGTGGGGGAACGCACATGCCAGCATGGGGTGGAGGAGAGGGAACGCAGATGCCAGCATGGGGTGGGGGAGGGGGAACGCACATGCCAGCGGGGGGTGGGGGAACGCACATGCCAGCATAGGGTGGGGGAGGGGGAACGCACATGCCAGCGGGGGGTGGGGGAACACACATGCCAGCATAGGGTGGGGGAGGGGGAACGCACATGCCAGCATGGGGTGGGGGAGGGGGAACGCACATGCCAGCATGGAGTGGGGGAGGGGGAACGCACATGCCAGCATGGAGTGGGGGAGGGGGAACGCACATGCCAGCATGGGGTGGGGGAACGCACATGCCAGCATGGGGTGGGGGAGGGGGAACGCACATGCCAGCATGGGGTGGGAGAACACACATGCCAGCATGGGGTGGGAGAACACACATGCCAGCATGGGGGGATGACATGCATGCCAGGATGGGGAACAATGCATGCCAGGATGGAGGAAACATGCATGCCAGGATGGGTAAAACATGCATGCCAGGATGGGGAAAACATGCATGCCAAGATGGAGGAAACATGCATGCCAGGATGGGGAAAACATGCATGCCAGGATGGGGAAAACATGCATGCCAGGATGGGGAAAACATGCATGCCAGGATGGAGGAAACATGCCACGATAGGGTACATTTACCTGGATGGGGGTAAATTAACCAGGATTGGGAACATTTACCAGGAATGGGGTACATGACGGGATAGGGGAACATTTACAAGGATGGGCAATATGTCAGGATGGGGTAAATTTACCAGGATGGGGCCATGATGGGGACAAATATACCAGAATGTAGTAAATATATGTCAGGATGGGGGACATGTTTACCAGGAAGTGGCCAGTAAGGGGGACAGAACTACACAATGAAGGGGAGGGGAGCAACTCGTACATCTTTATGGGATTTCAAGATCTTCAGACTTTGACATGTAGATGTGGATTACAGGGTGACATCTGATTGCATTCCAGGCTAAAATCTCTGTGTAATATGCTGCAATTTTTTTCCAGAAAGATCAATCCAACTGCTGTGTCTGGAAAGGACAGGGGCTCAGCTTCAATGTGTGGTAAGCATGCATGAGCGTGATGCCCCCTGCTGAAGAGAAGACTGCAAAGGTAAGGTTACAATCAATTATTTACATAATAGGATTGGTTGGCACTTCGGAAAAAAAATTGGGTTTAGGGCTACAGTTTGGGCACTCGGCCTGTAAAAGGTTCGCCATGACTGGACTAGGGCTTTGATGTGTCCTGGCAGGGGAGTACTTGTAGGTCTGTGAGGGGCTAACTGGGATCTCTCTGCTGCCTACAGCTCAGGGGCCCTTTGAGTCTGCAGTTAGTCATCTGACCTACCTAGGAGTGCAACTGCTCCTTGTAAAGACTCCCGTATGGGCTGCTGCTGCCCCTGTGTTCCCGTCAGTGACATCTTTGAAGGCGTGCTGCTACTGTCGCGGGCGGGGAGGGGACGCTACGCTCACCTCGCTCGGGTCCGGCGCTGCTGTTACTGCTGCTCGGTGGCTCGAGCGGTGGGCCGGATCCGGGGACTCGAGCGGCGCTCCTCGCCCGTGAGTGAAAAGGGGATGGTTTGGTTTGGAGATGTTGTCCGTGACGCCACCCACGGTTGTGGTGAGGTTGGGACACCACCGCTGCTCTGGACGGGGATCCCGGGAGCGATGACAGGGAGCAGCCGAGATCTTTTTCTCTCCCCTTCGTGGGTAGGGGGATTTGGTGGTCCCGTGGCCCGATGATGGTGACTGGAAGGTGAATGGCGGGGTTTGATGAGGTGCAGGGTCGCGGGAGGGCAGCGCGGTGCCAGACGGCACGATGGTACTCACTCAGCCAATGATTTAGACGGCGTCTCTGGTAAAACAAACGGCTGGTTGGACGGGTCCCGCAGCCGGCTGCGATGGTCACTCCCGGTAGGTTGGCGGTGACTGTCTCTCCCTGCACCTGTATTGTCGGCTCCGATGGCTTCCCACCGGTAGCCCGCTCCCCAGCGGTGTATTCGCCAGAGGAGCCCCTTTTTGCCCGCAGGCTCTGGCCCTGGGAACTCTAGCTGTGGCGGTAGCTGTATTTCCCTTCACGGTTGAGCGGTTGCCTTCAATCGGGTCTTTGCTGCTGAGAAACCCCAGAGGTTCCCGTCGCTGACGGATTTGACCGGTTTACCGGCCACTCCAAGCCTGGTCGGGGTCCCTAGGCCCTGCCGAGTGGTGCTGGCTTCTCTTCGCTCCCCGGTCCGGTACCGGCGGGCCACCGACCGTCCCCGGTCCTTACGGTTGTGCGTCAATCGGCCTCGCCTGCAGACGGTCACCACCGTCTGCCAACCTTGCTGTTTCAGTGCCCGGGCCACGTACCCGGACACGGCCAGTCTGCTCCACTACCACTTCCTCACTCTCCAACAACGACTACTCAAACTGTTCTCTTTTCCCGCCTCCAGGACTGTGAACTCCTCGGTGGGTGGGGCCAACCGCCTGGCTCCACCCCACCTGGTGTGGACATCAGCCCCTGGAGGGAGGCAACAAGGATTTGTGTGTGTGACTGATGTGCCTAACCGGGGTGTGGGGTGTGTTGTTGTAGTACCTGTGACGTCCTGGCTTGTCCAGGGCGCCACACTACTCGGCGGCACCACTGCAGAGCCAAAAAAAGGGCTAGGTCCGCTCCCTCACCCACCAAGGTCGCCACTTCTTATGGACCGTCGCTTCACTATGGGAACAGAAGTTTGATTTCTGGTGAGTGTTCTGTTGCGGGAATGCATGAGCGCCGTCTTCCTGCGTCTTATCCTGCCATCAGGTAGCCCCGCCCCTACTTAGGGCCCATTTGCCAGGAGAAGACAGGGCCCCAGGTATCCAGCTCGGCGACAGGTGCGGACCTGTATAGGGTCAGTGAGGGCAGTGAGGGTGAGCTGCAGATTGTTGTCAGAGGCCATCACTTCCCCCTTTCCCTAGCAATAAGGCATTCCTTCCTGTGTGTTGTCCTATAGGGCTGGTATGGACTCTCTCCCTATACATGACATTGTGTAACATGGAGGTGTGAAGATCTCTATTGACTTTACTTAGTACAGTCATATGTTAAAGTTTGGGCACCCCTATTAATGTTAACCTTTTTTCTTTATAACAATTTGGGTTTTTGCTATTTCAGTGTCATATATCTAATAACTGATGGACTGAGTAATATTTCTGGATTGAAATGAGGTTTATTGTACTAACAGAAAATGTGCAATCTGCATTAAAACTAAATTTGACAGGTGCAGAAGTATGGGCACCCTTATCAATGTCTTGATTTGAACACTCCTAACTACTTTTTACTGACTTACTGAAGCACTAAATTGGTTTTGTAACCTCATTGAGCTTTGAACTTCATAGGCAGGTGTATCCAATCATGAGAAAAGGTATTTAAGATGGCCACTTGCAAGTTGTTCTCCTATGTGAATCTCCTATGAAGAGTGGCATCATGGGCTCCTCAAAACAACTCTCAAATGATCTGAAAACAAAGATTATTCAACATAGTTGTTCAGGGGAAGGTACAAAAAGTTGTCTCAGAGATTTAACCTGTCAGTTTCCATTGTGAGGAGCATAGTAAGGAAATGGAAGAACACAGGTACAGTTCTTGTTAAGCCCAGAAGTGGCAGGCCAAGAAAAATATCAGAAAGGCAGAGAAGAAGAATGGTGAGAACAGTCAAGGACAATCCACAGACCACCTCTAAAGACCTGCAGCAGCATCTTGCTGCAGATGGTGTCAATGTGCATCGGTCAACAATACAGTGCACGTTGCAGAAGGAGAAGCTGTATGGGAGAGTGATGCAAAAGAAGCCGTTTCTGCAAGCACGCCACAAACAGAGTCGCCTGAGGTATGCAAAAGCACATTTAGACAAGCCAGTTACATTTTGGAAGAAGGTCCTGTGGACTGATGAAGCAAAGATTGAGTTGTTTGGTCATACAAAAAGGCGTTATGCATGGAGGCAAAAAACACGGCATTCCAAGAAAAGCACTTGCTACCCACAGTAACATTTGGTGGAGGTTCCATCATGCTTTGGGGCTGTGTGGCCAATGCCGGCACCGGGAATCTTGTTAAAGTTGAGGGTCGCATGGATTCAACTCAGTATCAGCAGATTCTTGACAATAATGTGCAAGAATCAGTGACGAAGCTGAAGTTACGCAGGGGATGGATATTTCAGCAAGACAATGATCCAAAACACCGCTCCAAATCTACTCAGGCATTCATGCAGAGGAACAATTACAATGTTCTGGAATGGCCATCCCAGTCCCCAGACCTGAATATCATTGAACATCTGTGGGATGATGTGAATCGGCTGTCCATGCTCGAGACCATCAAACTTACCTGAACTGGAATTGTTTTGTAAACCGGAATGGTCAAATCTACCTTCATCCAGGAACTCATTAAAAGCTACAAGAAGCGACTAGAGGCTGTGATTTTTGCAAAAGGAGGATCTACAAAATATTAATGTCACTTTTATGTTGAGGTGCCCATACTTATGCACCTGTCAAATTTAGTTTAAATGCAGATTACACATTTTCTGTTAGTACAATAAACCTCATTTCAATCCAGAAATATTCCTCAGTCCATCAGTTATTAGATATATGAGACTGAAATAGCAAAAACCCAAATTGTTATAAAGAAAAAAGGTTAACATTAATAGGGGTGCCCAAACTTTTTCATATGACTGTATATGTGTGACCAGGTCACCGGTAGGTGTCACAATGCCCTCCACACACTGGAGACAGGCAGGTGTGACGATGGCCTCCATACACTGGAGACAGGCAGGTGTGACGATGGCCTCCATACACTGGAGACAGGCAGGTGTGACAATAGCCTCCACACACTGGAGACAGGCAGGTGTGACAATGGCCTGCACACACTGGAGACAGGCAGGTGTGACGATGGCCTCCACACACTGGAGACAGGCAGGTGTGACAATGGCCTGCACACACTGGAGACAGGCAGGTGTGACAATAGCCTCCACACACTGGAGACAGGCAGGTGTGACAATGGCCTCCACACACTGGAGACAGGCAGGTGTGACAATGGTCACCACACACTGGAGACAGGCAGGTGTGACAATGGCCTCCACACACTGGAGACAGGTAGGTGTGACAATGGCCTCCACACACTGGAGACAGGCAGGTGTGACAATGGCCTCCACACTCTGGAGACAGGCAGGTGTGACAATGGTCACCACACACTGGAGACAGGCAGGTGTGACAATGGCCTCCACACACTGGAGACAGGTAGGTGTGACAATGGCCTCCACACACTGGAGACAGGCAGGTGTGACAGTGGCCTCCACACTCTGGAGACAGGCAGGTGTGACGATGGCCTCCACACACTGGAGACAGGCAGGTGTGACAATGGCCTCCACACACTGGAGACAGGCAGGTGTGACAATGGCCTCCACACACTGGAGACAGGCAGGTGTGACAATGGCCTCCACACACTGGAGACAGGCAGGTGTGACAATGGCCTCCACACACTGGAGACAGGCAGGTGTGACAATGGCCTCCACACACTGGAGACAGACAGGTGTGACAATGGCCTCCACACACTGGAGACAGGCAGGTGTGACGATGGCCTCCACACACTGGAGACAGGCAGGTGTGACGATGGCCTCCACACACTGGAGACAGGCAGGTGTGACGATGGCCTCCACACACTGGAGACAGGCAGGTGTGACAATGGCCTCCACACGCTGGAGACAGGCAGGTGTGACAATGGCCTCCACACGCTGGAGACAGGCAGGTGTGACGATGGCCTCCACACGCTGGAGACAGGCAGGTGTGACAATGGCCTCCACACACTGGAGACAGGCAGGTGTGAATGAGGCCTAATACTCACCAGCATCTCTCCTTACACAGGATTACACAATAGTGGAGAAGACAACAGATGACTGTGCGGCCCCCATCATTCATCTCCACGTATCCGGAGGACGGAGCAGTAATGAGCGCCCCATCACAGACGCCCCGCACCCCCCGATGCCGGAGAAGAAGATCCTAGACCTCACCAGAGAGATGACGGAGCTGCTGACCAGAGAGGTGAGTGCAGGGAATGCTGGGAAATTCTACAGTATACACTGGAGGATTCTGGGTAATGTGGGTATATGTCTCTCAGGTTCCTATCAGGTGTCAGGATGTCGCTGTCTATTTCTCCATGGAAGAGTGGGAGTACATGGAGGGGCAGAAGGATCAGGACCAGGACGTCAGGAGGAAAAATGACCCCACAAGGGTAGACGAGGGCAAAAGCAACATGGCAGCACGGATATGGCTCCTCACCCTAGAGATGATCGACTTGTTAAAGGGAAAGGTGAGAATCTCCCGAGAGATCACACTTATCTCTATTACTATAACAGGAAGGACTGAAAAGATGGAGGATTATTAGAATCTATGTGGTGATCCCCGTCTCTCACTGTATACAGGCGCAAATGGTGGTGAAGACGACGTCTGGGGAGTGTGTGACCCCCCATCTGTGTGGAGGACGGAGCGAGATCCAGAGCCGCAACACAGAAGCCCCGCACTCCCCGACACCTGAGAAGATCCTCCACCTCACCAACAAGATCACCGAGCTGCTGACCGGAGAGGTGACTGCTGGGAGATTATACAGTGTACACCAGAGGATTCTGGGGGATGAGGAGAGGAGACTGCTGGGAGATTATACAGTGTACACCGGAGGATTCTGGGGGATGAGAGGAGACTGCTGGGAGATTATACAGTGTACACCAGAGGATTCTGGGGGATGAGAGGAGACTGCTGGGAGATTATACAGTGTACACTGGAGGATTCTGGGGGATGAGAGGAGACTGCTGGGAGATTATACAGTGTACACTGGAGGATTCTGGGGGATGAGAGGAGACTGCTAGGAGATTATACAGTGTACACTGGAGGATTCTGGGGGATGAGAGGAGACTGCTGGGAGATTATACAGTGTACACCAGAGGATTCTGGGGTATGAGAGGAGACTGCTGGGAGATTATACAGTGTACACCAGAGGATTCTGGGGTATGAGAGGAGACTGCTGGGAGATTATACAGTGTACACCAGAGGATTCTGGGGGATGAGAGGTGACTGCTGGAAGATTATACAGTGTACACTGGAGGATTCTGGGGGATGAGAGGAGACTGCTGGGAGATTATACAGTGTACACTGGAGGATTCTGGGGGATGAGAGGAGACTGCTGGGAGATTATACAGTGTACACCGGAGGATTCTGGGGGATGAGAGGAGACTGCTGGGAGATTATACAGTGTACACTGGAGGATTCTGTGGGATGAGAGGAGACTGCTGGGAGATTATACAGTGTACACTGGAGGATTCTGGGGGATGACAGGAGACTGCTGGGAGATTATACAGTGTACACTGGAGGATTCTGGGGGATGAGAGGAGAATGCTGGGAGATTATACAGTGTACACTGGAGGATTCTGGGGGATGAGAGGAGACTGCTGGGAGATTATACAGTGTACACTGGAGGATTCTGGGGGATGAGAGGAGACTGCTGGGAGATTATACTGTGTACACTGGAGGATTCTGGGGGATGAGAGGAGACTGCTGGGAGATTATACAGTGTACACTGGAGGATTCTGGGGGATGAGGAGAGGAGACTGCTGGGAGATTATACAGTGTACACTGGAGGATTCTGGGGGATGAGGGGAGACTGCTGGGAGATTATACAGTGTACACTGGAGGATTCTGGGGGATGAGAGGAGACTGCTGGGAGATTATACAGTGTACACTGGAGGATTCTGGGGGATGAGAGGAGACTGCTGGGAGATTATACAGTGTACATCAGAGGATTCTGGGGGATGAGAGGAGACTGCTGGGAGATTATACAGTGTACACTGGAGGATTCTGGGGGATGAGAGGTGACTGCTGGGAGATTATACAGTGTACACTGGAGGATTCTGGGGGATCAGGAGACTGCTGGGAGATTATACAGTGTACACCGGAGGATTCTGGGGGATGAGGAGACTGCTGGGAGATTATACAGTGTACACTGGAGGATTCTGGGGGATGAGGCGAGGAGACTGCTGGGGGATTATACAGTGTACACTGGAGGATTCTGGGGGATGAGAGGAGACTGCTGGGAGATTATACAGTGTACACCGGAGGATTCTGGGGGATGAGAGGAGACTGCTGGGAGATTATACAGTGTACACCAGAGGATTCTGGGAGATGAGAGGAGACTGCTGGGAGATTATACAGTGTACACTGGAGGATTCTGGGGGATGAGAGGAGACTGCTGGGAGATTATACAGTGTACACCAGAGGATTCTGGGGGATGAGAGGAGACTGCTGGGAGATTATACAGTGTACACTGGAGGATTCTGGGGGATGAGAGGAGACTGCTGGGAGATTATACAGTGTACACTGGAGGATTCTGGGGGATCAGGAGACTGCTGGGAGATTATACAGTGTACACCGGAGGATTCTGGGGGATGAGAGGAGACTGCTGGGAGATTATACAGTGTACACTGGAGGATTCTGGGGGATGAGAGGAGACTGCTGGGAGATTATACAGTGTACACTGGAGGATTCTGGGGGATGAGAGGAGACTGCAGGGAGATTATACAGTGTACACCAGAGGATTCTGGGGGATGAGAGGAGACTGCTGGGAGATTATACAGTGTACACTGGAGGATTCTGGGGGATGAGAGGTGACTGCTGGGAGATTATACAGTGTACACTGGAGGATTCTGGGGGATCAGGAGACTGCTGGGAGATTATACAGTGTACACCGGAGGATTCTGGGGGATGAGGAGACTGCTGGGAGATTATACAGTGTACACTGGAGGATTCTGGGGGATGAGGAGAGGAGACTGCTGGGGGATTATACAGTGTACACTGGAGGATTCTGGGGGATGAGAGGAGACTGCTGGGAGATTATACAGTGTACACTGGAGGATTCTGGGGGATGAGAGGTGACTGCTGGGAGATTATACAGTGTACACTGGAGGATTCTGGGGGATGAGAGGAGACTGCTGGGAGATTATACAGTGTACACTGGAGGATTCTGGGGGATGAGAGGAGACTGCTGGGAGATTATACAGTGTACACCGGAGGATTCTGGGGGATGAGAGGTGACTGCTGGGAGATTATACAGTGTACACCGGAGGATTCTGGGGGATGAGAGGAGACTGCTGGGAGATTATACAGTGTACACTGGAGGATTCTGGGGGATCAGGAGACTGCTGGGAGATTATACAGTGTACACCGGAGGATTCTGGGGGATGAGAGGAGACTGCTGGGCGATTATACAGTGTACACCAGAGGATTCTGGGAGATGAGAGGAGACTGCTGGGAGATTATACAGTGTACACCAGAGGATTCTGGGGGATGAGAGGAGACTGCTGGGAGATTATACAGTGTACACTGGAGGATTCTGGGGGATGAGAGGAGACTGCTGGGAGATTATACAGTGTACACCAGGGGATTCTGGGTGATGAGAGGAGACTGCTGGGAGATTATACAGTGTACACTGGAGGATTCTGGGGGATGAGAGGAGACTGCTGGGAGATTATACAGTGTATACTGGAGGATTCTGGGGGATGAGAGGAGACTGCTGGGAGATAATACAGTGTACACTGGAGGATTCTGGGGGATGAGAGGAGACTGCTGGGAGATTATACAGTGTACACTGGAGGATTCTGGGGGATGAGAGGAGACTGCAGGGAGATTATACAGTGTACACCAGAGGATTCTGGGGGATGAGAGGAGACTGCTGGGAGATTATACAGTGTACACCGGAGGATTCTGGGGGATGAGAGGAGACTGCTGGGAGATTATACAGTGTACACTGGAGGATTCTGGGGGATGAGAGGAGACTGCTGGGAGATTATACAGTGTACACTGGAGGATTCTGGGGGATGAGAGAAGACTGCTGGGAGATTATACAGTGTACACTGGAGGATTCTGGGGGATGAGAGGAGACTGCTGGGAGATTATACAGTGTACACTGGGGGATGAGAGGAGACTGCAGGGAGATTATACAGTGTACACCGGAGGATTCTGGGGGATGAGAGGAGACTGCTGGGAGATTATACAGTGTACACTGGAGGATTCTGGGGGATGAGAGGAGACTGCTGGGAGATTATACAGTGTACACTGGAGGATTCTGGGGGATGAGAGGAGACTGCTGGGAGATTATACAGTGTACACTGGAGGATTCTGGGTGATGAGAGGAGACTGCTGGGAGATTATACAGTGTACACTGGAGGATTCTGGGGGATGAGAGGAGACTGCTGGGAGATTATACAGTGTACACCAGAGGATTCTGGGGGATGAGAGGAGACTGCTGGGGGATTATACAGTGTACACCGGAGGATTCTGTGGGATGAGAGGAGACTGCTGGGAGATTATACAGTGTACACTGGAGGATTCTGGGGGATGAGAGGAGACTGCTGGGAGATTATACAGTGTACACTGGAGGATTCTGGGGGATGAGAGGAGACTGCTGGGAGATTATACAGTGTACACTGGAGGATTCTGGGGGATGAGAGGAGACTGCTGGGAGATTATACAGTGTACACTGGAGGATTCTGGGTGATGAGAGGAGACTGCTGGGAGATTATACAGTGTACACTGGAGGATTCTGGGGGATGAGAGGAGACTGCTGGGAGATTATACAGTGTACACCAGAGGATTCTGGGGGATGAGAGGAGACTGCTGGGGGATTATACAGTGTACACTGGAGGATTCTGTGGGATGAGAGGAGACTGCTGGGAGATTATACAGTGTACACTGGAGGATTCTGGGGGATGAGAGGAGACTGCTGGGAGATTATACAGTGTACACTGGAGGATTCTGGGGGATGAGAGGAGACTGCTGGGAGATTATACAGTGTACACTGGAGGATTCTGGGGGATGAGAGGAGACTGCTGGGAGATTATACAGTGTACACTGGAGGATTCTGGGGGATGAGAGGAGACTGCTGGGAGATTATACAGTGTACACTGGAGGATTCTGGGGGATGAGAGGAGACTGCTGGGAGATTATACAGTGTACACTGGAGGATTCTGGGGGATGAGAGGAGACTGCAGGGAGATTATACAGTGTACACCAGAGGATTCTGGGGGATGAGAGGAGACTGCTGGGAGATTATACAGTGTACACTGGAGGATTCTGGGGGATGAGAGGTGACTGCTGGGAGATTATACAGTGTACACTGGAGGATTCTGGGGGATCAGGAGACTGCTGGGAGATTATACAGTGTACACCGGAGGATTCTGGGGGATGAGGAGACTGCTGGGAGATTATACAGTGTACACTGGAGGATTCTGGGGGATGAGGAGAGGAGACTGCTGGGGGATTATACAGTGTACACTGGAGGATTCTGGGGGATGAGAGGAGACTGCTGGGAGATTATACAGTGTACACCGGAGGATTCTGGGGGATGAGAGGAGACTGCTGGGAGATTATACAGTGTACACCAGAGGATTCTGGGGGATGAGAGGAGACTGCTGGGAGATTATACAGTGTACACTGGAGGATTCTGGGGGATGAGGAGAGGAGACTGCTAGGGGATTATACAGTGTACACTGGAGGATTCTGGGGGATGAGAGGAGACTGCTGGGAGATTATACAGTGTACACCAGAGGATTCTGGGAGATGAGAGGAGACTGCTGGGAGATTATACAGTGTACACTGGAGGATTCTGGGGGATGAGCGGAGACTGCTGGGAGATTATACAGTGTACACTGGAGGATTCTGGGGGAGGAGAGGAGACTGCTGGGAGATTATACAGTGTACACTGGAGGATTCTGGGAGATGAGAGGTGACTGCTGGGAGATTATACAGTGTACACTGGAGGATTCTGGGGGATGAGAGGAGACTGCTGGGAGATTATACAGTGTACACTGGAGGATTCTGGGGGAGGAGAGGAGACTGCTGGGAGATTATACAGTGTACACTGGAGGATTCTGGGGGATGAGAGGAGACTGCTGGGAGATTATACAGTGTACACTGGAGGATTCTGGGGGATGAGAGGAGACTGCTGGGAGATTATACAGTGTACACTGGAGGATTCTGGGGGATGAGAGGAGACTGCTGGGAGATTATACAGTGTACACCAGAGGATTCTGGGGGATGAGAGGAGACTGCTGGGAGATTATACAGTGTACACCAGAGGATTCTGGGGGATGAGAGGAGACTGCTGGGAGATTATACAGTGTACACTGGAGGATTCTGGGGGATGAGAGGAGACTGCTGGGAGATTATACAGTGTACACTGGAGGATGAGAGGAGACTGCTGGGAGATTATACAGTGTACACTGGAGGATTCTGGGGGATGAGGAGAGGAGACTGCTGGGAGATTATACAGTGTACACTGGAGGATTCTGGGGGATGAGAGGAGACTGCTGGGAGATTATACAGTGTACACTGGAGGATTCTGGGGGATGAGAGGAGACTGCTGGGAGATTATACAGTGTACACTGGAGGATTCTGGGGGATGAGAGGAGACTGCTGGGAGATTATACAGTGTACACTGGAGGATTCTGGGGGATGAGAGGAGACTGCTGGGAGATTATACAGTGTACACCGGAGGATTCTGGGGGATGAGAGGTGACTGCTGGGAGATTATACAGTGTACACCGGAGGATTCTGGGGGATGAGAGGAGACTGCTGGGAGATTATACAGTGTACACTGGAGGATTCTGGGGGATCAGGAGACTGCTGGGAGATTATACAGTGTACACCGGAGGATTCTGGGGGATGAGAGGAGACTGCTGGGAGATTATACAGTGTACACCAGAGGATTCTGGGAGATGAGAGGAGACTGCTGGGAGATTATACAGTGTACACCAGAGGATTCTGGGGGATGAGAGGAGACTGCTGGGAGATTATACAGTGTACACTGGAGGATTCTGGGGGATGAGAGGAGACTGCTGGGAGATTATACAGTGTACACCAGGGGATTCTGGGTGATGAGAGGAGACTGCTGGGAGATTATACAGTGTACACTGGAGGATTCTGGGGGATGAGAGGAGACTGCTGGGAGATTATACAGTGTACACTGGAGGATTCTGGGGGATGAGAGGAGACTGCTGGGAGATAATACAGTGTACACTGGAGGATTCTGGGGGATGAGAGGAGACTGCTGGGAGATTATACAGTGTACACTGGAGGATTCTGGGGGATGAGAGGAGACTGCTGGGAGATTATACAGTGTACACTGGAGGATTCTGGGGGATGAGAGGAGACTGCAGGGAGATTATACAGTGTACACCAGAGGATTCTGGGGGATGAGAGGAGACTGCTGGGAGATTATACAGTGTACACTGGAGGATTCTGGGGGATGAGAGGAGACTGCTGGGAGATTATACAGTGTACACTGGAGGATTCTGGGGGATGAGAGGAGACTGCTGGGAGATTATACAGTGTACACTGGAGGATTCTGGGGGATGAGAGGAGACTGCTGGGAGATTATACAGTGTACACTGGAGGATTCTGGGGGATGAGAGGAGACTGCAGGGAGATTATACAGTGTACACCAGAGGATTCTGGGGGATGAGAGGAGACTGCTGGGAGATTATACAGTGTACACTGAAAGATTCTGGGGGATGAGAGGAGACTGCTGGGAGATTATACAGTGTACACCGGAGGATTCTGGGGGATGAGAGGATACTGCTGGGAGATTATACAGTGTACACTGGAGGATTCTGGGGGATGAGAGGAGACTGCTGGGAGATTATACAGTGTACACCGGAGGATTCTGGGGGATGAGGAGAGGAGACTGCTGGGAGATTATACAGTGTACACTGGAGGATTCTGGGGGATGAGAGGAGACTGCTGGGAGATTATACAGTGTACAGTGGAGGATTCTGGGGGATGAGAGGAGACTGCTGGGAGATTATACAGTGTACACCGGAGGATTCTGGGGGATGAGAGGAGACTGCTGGGAGATTATACAGTGTACACCGGAGGATTCTGGAGGATGAGAGGAGACTGCTGGGAGATTATACAGTGTACACTGGAGGATTCTGGGGGATGAGAGGAGACTGCTGGGAGATTATACAGTGTACACCGGAGGATTCTGGGGGATGAGAGGAGACTGCTGGGAGATTATACAGTGTACACTGGAGGATTCTGGGGGATGAGAGGAGACTGCTGGGAGATTATACAGTGTACACCAGAGGATTCTGGGGGATGAGAGGAGACTGCTGGGAGATTATACAGTGTACACCAGAGGATTCTGGGGGATGAGAGGAGACTGCTGGGGGATTATACAGTGTACACTGGAGGATTCTGGGGGATGAGAGGTGACTGCTGGGAGATAATACAGTGTACACTGGAGGATTCTGGGGGATGAGAGGAGACTGCTGGGAGATTATACAGTGTACACTGGAGGATTCTGGGGGATGAGAGGTGACTGCTGGGAGATTATACAGTGTACACTGGAGGATTCTGGGGGATGAGAGGAGACTGCTGGGAGATTAAACAGTGTACACTGGAGGATTCTGGGGGATGAGAGGAGACTGCTGGGAGATTATACAGTGTACACCGGAGGATTCTGGGGGATGAGAGGAGACTGCTGGGGGATTATACAGTGTACACCGGAGGATTCTGGGGGATGAGAGGAGACTGCTGGGAGATTATACAGTGTACACTGGAGGATTCTGGGGGATGAGAGGAGACTGCTGGGAGATTATACAGTGTACACTGGAGGATTCTGGGGGATGAGAGGTGACTGCTGGGAGATTATACAGTGTACACTGGAGGATTCTGGGGGATGAGAGGTGACTGCTGGGAGATTATACAGTGTACACTGGAGGATTCTGGGGGATGAGAGGAGACTGCTGGGAGATTATACAGTGTACACTGGAAGATTCTGGGGGATGAGAGGAGACTGCTGGGAGATTATACAGTGTACACCAGAGGATTCTGGGGGATGAGAGGAGACTGCTGGGAGATTATACAGTGTACACTGGAGGATTCTGGGGGATGAGAGGAGACTGCTGGGAGATTATACAGTGTACACCAGAGGATTCTGGGGGATGAGAGGAGACTGCTGGGAGATTATACAGTGTACACTGGAGGATTCTGGGGGATGAGAGGAGACTGCTGGGAGATTATACAGTGTACACCGGAGGATTCTGGGGGATGAGAGGATACTGCTGGGAGATTATACAGTGTACACTGGAGGATTCTGGGGGATGAGAGGAGACTGCTGGGAGATTATACAGTGTACACCGGAGGATTCTGGGGGATGAGGAGAGGAGACTGCTGGGAGATTATACAGTGTACACTGGAGGATTCTGGGGGATGAGAGGAGACTGCTGGGAGATTATACAGTGTACAGTGGAGGATTCTGGGGGATGAGAGGAGACTGCTGGGAGATTATACAGTGTACACCGGAGGATTCTGGGGGATGAGAGGAGACTGCTGGGAGATTATACAGTGTACACCGGAGGATTCTGGAGGATGAGAGGAGACTGCTGGGAGATTATACAGTGTACACCAGAGGATTCTGGGGGATGAGAGGAGACTGCTGGGAGATTATACAGTGTACACTGGGGGATGAGAGGAGACTGCTGGGAGATTATACAGTGTACACTGGGGGATGAGAGGAGACTGCTGGGGAGATTATACAGTGTACACCAGAGGATTCTGGGGGATGAGAGGAGACTGCTGGGAGATAATACAGTGTACACTGGAGGATTCTGGGGGATGAGAGGTGACTGCTGGGAGATTATACAGTGTACACTGGAGGATTCTGGGGGATGAGAGGAGACTGCTGGGAGATTAAACAGTGTACACTGGAGGATTCTGGGGGATGAGAGGAGACTGCTGGGAGATTATACAGTGTACACCGGAGGATTCTGGGGGATGAGAGGAGACTGCTGGGGGATTATACAGTGTACACCGGAGGATTCTGGGGGATGAGAGGAGACTGCTGGGAGATTATACAGTGTACACTGGAGGATTCTGGGGGATGAGAGGAGACTGCTGGGAGATTATACAGTGTACACTGGAGGATTCTGGGGGATGAGAGGTGACTGCTGGAAGATTATACAGTGTACACTGGAGGATTCTGGGGGATGAGAGGAGACTGCTGGGAGATTATACAGTGTACACCAGAGGATTCTGGGGGATGAGAGGAGACTGCTGGGAGATTATACAGTGTACACTGGAGGATTCTGGGGGATGAGAGGTGACTGCTGGGAGATTATACAGTGTACACTGGAGGATTCTGGGGGATGAGAGGTGACTGCTGGGAGATTATACAGTGTACACTGGAGGATTCTGGGGGATGAGAGGAGACTGCTGGGAGATTATACAGTGTACACTGGAGGATTCTGGGGGATGAGAGGAGACTGCTGGGAGATTATACAGTGTACACTGGAGGATTCTGGGGGATGAGAGGTGACTGCTGGGAGATTATACAGTGTACACTGGAGGATTCTGGGGGATGAGAGGTGACTGCTGGGAGATTATACAGTGTACACTGGAGGATTCTGGGGGATGAGAGGAGACTGCTGGGAGATTATACAGTGTACACTGGAGGATTCTGGGGGATGAGAGGAGACTGCTGGGAGATTATACAGTGTACACTGGAGGATTCTGGGGGATGAGAGGTGACTGCTGGGAGATTATACAGTGTACACTGGAGGATTCTGGGGGATGAGAGGAGACTGCTGGGAGATTATACAGTGTACACTGGAGGATTCTGGGGGATGAGAGGAGACTGCTGGGAGATTATACAGTGTACACTGGAGGATTCTGGGGGATGAGAGGAGACTGCTGGGAGATTATACAGTGTACACTGGAGGATTCTGGGGGATGAGGAGACTGCTGGGAGATTATACAGTGTACACTGGAGGATTCTGGGGGATGAGAGGATACTGCTGGGAGATTATACAGTGTACACCGGAGGATTCTGGAGGATGAGAGGAGACTGCTGGGAGATTATACAGTGTACACTGGAGGATTCTGGGGGATGAGAGGAGACTGCTGGGAGATTATACAGTGTACACCAGAGGATTCTGGGGGATGAGAGGAGACTGCTGGGAGATTATACAGTGTACACTGGAGGATTCTGGCGGATGAGAGGATACTGCTGGGAGATTATACAGTGTACACTGGAGGATTCTGGGGGATGAGAGGAGACTGCTGGTAGATTATACAGTGTACACTGGAGGATTCTGGGGGATGAGAGGAGACTGCTGGGAGATTATACAGTGTACCCCGGAGGATTCTGGGGGATGAGAGGAGACTGCTGGGAGATTATACAGTGTACACTGGAGGATTCTGGGGGATGAGAGGAGACTGCTGGGAGATTATACAGTGTACACTGGAGGATTCTGGGGGATGAGAGGAGACTGCTGGGAGATTATACAGTGTACACCAGAGGATTCTGGGGGATGAGAGGAGACTGCTGGGAGATTATACAGTGTACACCAGAGGATTCTGGGGGATGAGAGGAGACTGCTGGGGGATTATACAGTGTACACTGGAGGATTCTGGGGGATGAGAGGTGACTGCTGGGAGATTATACAGTGTACACTGGAGGATTCTGGGGGATGAGAGGTGACTGCTGGAAGATTATACAGTGTACACTGGAGGATTCTGGGGGATGAGAGGAGACTGCTGGGAGATTATACAGTGTACACTGGAGGATTCTGGGGGATGAGAGGAGACTGCTGGGAGATTATACAGTGTACACCAGAGGATTCTGGGGGATGAGAGGAGACTGCTGGGAGATTATACAGTGTACACTGGAGGATTCTGGGGGATGAGTGGTGACTGCTGGGAGATTATACAGTGTACACTGGAGGATTCTGGGGGATGAGAGGTGACTGCTGGGAGATTATACAGTGTACACTGGAGGATTCTGGGGGATGAGAGGAGACTGCTGGGAGATTATACAGTGTACACTGGAGGATTCTGGGGATGAGAGGAGACTGCTGGGAGATTATACAGTGTACACTGGAGGATTCTGGGGGATGAGAGGTGACTGCTGGGAGATTATACAGTGTACACTGGAGGATTCTGGGGGATGAGAGGAGACTGCTATGAGATTAAACAGTGTACACTGGAGGATTCTGGGGGATGAGAGGAGACTGCTGGGAGATTATACAGTGTACACCGGAGGATTCTGGGGGATGAGAGGAGACTGCTGGGGATTATACAGTGTACACTGGAGGATTCTGGGGGATGAGAGGAGACTGCTGGGAGATTATACAGTGTACACTGGAGGATTCTGGGGGATGAGAGGAGACTGCTCGGAGATTATACAGTGTACACCGGAGGATTCTGGGGGATGAGAGGAGACTGCTGGGAGATTATACAGTGTACACTGGAGGATTCTGGGGGATGAGAGGAGACTGCTGGGAGATTATACAGTGTACACCGGAGGATTCTGGGGGATGAGAGGAGACTGCTGGGAGATTATACAGTGTACACCGGAGGATTCTGGAGGATGAGAGGAGACTGCTGGGAGATTATACAGTGTACACTGGAGGATTCTGGGGGATGAGAGGAGACTGCTGGGAGATTATACAGTGTACACCGGAGGATTCTGGGGGATGAGAGGAGACTGCTGGGAGATTATACAGTGTACACTGGAGGATTCTGGGGGATGAGAGGAGACTGCTGGGAGATTATACAGTGTACACTGGAGGATTCTGGGGGATGAGGAGACTGCTGGGAGATTATACAGTGTACACTGGAGGATTCTGGGGGATGAGAGGAGACTGCTGGGAGATTATACAGTGTACACCGGAGGATTCTGGGGGATGAGAGGAGACTGCAGGGAGATTATACAGTGTACACCGGAGGATTCTGGGAGATGAGAGGAGACTGCTGGGAGATTATACAGTGTACACCGGAGGATTCTGGGGGATGAGAGGAGACTGCTGGGAGATTATACAGTGTACACTGGAGGATTCTGGGGGATGAGAGGAGACTGCTGGGAGATTATACAGTGTACACTGCAGGATTCTGGGGGATGAGAGGAGACTGCTGGGAGATTATACAGTGTACACTGGAGGATTCTGGGGGATGAGAGGAGACTGCTGGGAGATTATACAGTGTACACCAGAGGATTCTGGGGGATGAGAGGAGACTGCTGGGAGATTATACAGTGTACACTGGAGGATTCTGGGGGATGAGAGGAGACTGCTGGGGGATTATACAGTGTACACTAGAGGATTCTGGGGGATGAGAGGTGACTGCTGGGAGATTATACAGTGTACACTGGAGGATTCTGGGGGATGAGAGGAGACTGCTGGGAGATTATACAGTGTACACTGGAGGATTCTGGGGGATGAGAGGAGACTGCTGGGAGATTATACAGTGTACACTGGAGGATTCTGGGGGATGAGAGGAGACTGCTGGGAGATTATACAGTGTACACCAGAGGATTCTGGGGGATGAGAGGAGACTGCTGGGACATTATACAGTGTACACTGGAGGATTCTGGGGGATGAGAGGAGACTGCTGGGAGATTATACAGTGTACACTGGAGGATTCTGGGGGATGAGAGGAGACTGCTGGGAGATTATACAGTGTACACTGGAGGATTCTGGGGGATGAGAGGAGACTGCTGGGGGATTATACAGTGTACACTGGAGGATTCTGGGGGATGAGAGGTGACTGCTGGGAGATTATACAGTGTACACCGGAGGATTCTGGGGGATGAGAGGAGACTGCTGGGAGATTATACAGTGTACACTGGAGGATTCTGGGGGATGAGAGGAGACTGCTGGGAGATTATACAGTGTACACTGGAGGATTCTGGGGGATGAGAGGAGACTGCTGGGAGATTATACAGTGTACACTGGAGGATTCTGGGGGATGAGAGGAGACTGCTGGGAGATTATACAGTGTACACTGGAGGATTCTGGGGGATGAGAGGACACTGCTGGGAGATTATACAATGTACACTGGAGGATTCTGGGGGATGAGAGGAGACTGCTGGGAGATTATACAGTGTACACTGGAGGATTCTGGGGGATGAGAGGAGACTGCTGGGAGATTATACAGTGTACACTGGAGGATTCTGGGGGATGAGAGGAGACTGCTGGGAGATTATACAGTGTACACTGGAGGATTCTGGGGGATGAGAGGAGACTGCTGGGAGATTATACAGTGTACACTGGAGGATTCTGGGGGATGAGAGGAGACTGCTGGGAGATTATACAGTGTACACTGGAGGATTCTGGGGGATGAGAGGAGACTGCTGGGGGATTATACAGTGTACACCAGAGGATTCTGGGGGATGAGAGGAGACTGCTGGGAGATTATACAGTGTACACCAGAGGATTCTGGGGGATGAGAGGAGACGGCTGGGAGATTATACAGTGTACACTGGAGGATTCTGGGGGATGAGAGGAGACTGCTGGGAGATTATACAGTGTACACCAGAGGATTCTGGGGGATGAGAGGAGACTGCTGGGAGATTATACAGTGTACACTGGAGGATTCTGGGGGATGAGAGGAGACTGCTGGGGGATTATACAGTGTACACTAGAGGATTCTGGGGGATGAGAGGTGACTGCTGGGAGATTATACAGTGTACACTGGAGGATTCTGGGGGATGAGAGGAGACTGCTGGGAGATTATACAGTGTACACTGGAGGATTCTGGGGGATGAGAGGAGACTGCTGGGAGATTATACAGTGTACACTGGAGGATTCTGGGGGATGAGAGGAGACTGCTGGGAGATTATACAGTGTACACCAGAGGATTCTGGGGGATGAGAGGAGACTGCTGGGACATTATACAGTGTACACTGGAGGATTCTGGGGGATGAGAGGAGACTGCTGGGAGATTATACAGTGTACACTGGAGGATTCTGGGGGATGAGAGGAGACTGCTGGGAGATTATACAGTGTACACTGGAGGATTCTGGGGGATGAGAGGAGACTGCTGGGGGATTATACAGTGTACACTGGAGGATTCTGGGGGATGAGAGGTGACTGCTGGGAGATTATACAGTGTACACCGGAGGATTCTGGGGGATGAGAGGAGACTGCTGGGAGATTATACAGTGTACACTGGAGGATTCTGGGGGATGAGAGGAGACTGCTGGGAGATTATACAGTGTACACTGGAGGATTCTGGGGGATGAGAGGAGACTGCTGGGAGATTATACAGTGTACACTGGAGGATTCTGGGGGATGAGAGGAGACTGCTGGGAGATTATACAGTGTACACTGGAGGATTCTGGGGGATGAGAGGACACTGCTGGGAGATTATACAATGTACACTGGAGGATTCTGGGGGATGAGAGGAGACTGCTGGGAGATTATACAGTGTACACTGGAGGATTCTGGGGGATGAGAGGAGACTGCTGGGAGATTATACAGTGTACACTGGAGGATTCTGGGGGATGAGAGGAGACTGCTGGGAGATTATACAGTGTACACTGGAGGATTCTGGGGGATGAGAGGAGACTGCTGGGAGATTATACAGTGTACACTGGAGGATTCTGGGGGATGAGAGGAGACTGCTGGGAGATTATACAGTGTACACTGGAGGATTCTGGGGGATGAGAGGAGACTGCTGGGGGATTATACAGTGTACACCAGAGGATTCTGGGGGATGAGAGGAGACTGCTGGGAGATTATACAGTGTACACCAGAGGATTCTGGGGGATGAGAGGAGACGGCTGGGAGATTATACAGTGTACACTGGAGGATTCTGGGGGATGAGAGGAGACTGCTGGGAGATTATACAGTGTACACTGGAGGATTCTGGGGGATGAGAGGAGACTGCTGGGAGATTATACAGTGTACACTGGAGGATTCTGGGGGATGAGAGGATACTGCTGGGAGATTATACAGTGTACACCAGAGGATTCTGGGGGATGAGAGGAGACTGCTGGGAGATTATACAGTGTATACTGGAGGATTCTGGGGGATGAGAGGAGACTGCTGGGAGATTATACAGTGTACACCGGAGGATTCTGGGGGATGAGGAGAGGAGACTGCTGGGGGATTATACAGTGTACACTGGAGGATTCTGGGGGATGAGAGGAGACGGCTGGGAGATTATACAGTGTACACTGGAGGATTCTGGGGGATGAGGAGAGGAGACTGCTGGGAGATTATACAGTGTACACCGGAGGATTCTGGGGGATGAGGAGAGGAGACTGCTGGGAGATTATACAGTGTACACCGGAGGATTCTGGGGGATGAGGAGAGGAGACTGCTGGGGGATTATACAGTGTACACCAGAGGATTCTGGGGGATGAGAGGAGACGGCTGGGAGATTATACAGTGTACACTGGAGGATTCTGGGGGATGAGAGGAGACTGCTGGGAGATTATACAGTGTACACTGGAGGATTCTGGGGGATGAGAGGAGACTGCTGGGAGATTATACAGTGTACACCGGAGGATTCTGGGGGATGAGAGGATACTGCTGGGAGATTATACAGTGTACACCAGAGGATTCTGGGGGATGAGAGGAGACTGCTGGGAGATTATACAGTGTACACCAGAGGATTCTGGGGGATGAGAGGATACTGCTGGGAGATTATACAGTGTACACTGGAGGATTCTGGGGGATGAGAGGAGACTGCTGGAGATTATACAGTGTACACCGGAGGATTCTGGGGGATGAGAGGAGACTGCTGGGAGATTATACAGTGTACACTGGAGGATTCTGGGGGATGAGAGGAGACTGCTGGGAGATTATACAGTGTACAGTGGAGGATTCTGGGGGATGAGAGGAGAGGAGACTGCTGGGAGATTATACAGTGTACACCGGAGGATTCTGGGGGATGAGAGGAGACTGCTGGGAGATTATACAGTGTACACTGGAGGATTCTGGGGGATGAGAGGAGACTGCTGGGAGATTATACAGTGTACACCGGAGGATTCTGGGGGATGAGGAGACTGCTGGGAGATTATACAGTGTACACTGGAGGATTCTGGGGGATGAGAGGAGACTGCTGGGAGATTATACAGTGTACACTGGAGGATTCTGGGGGATGAGAGGAGACTGCTGGGAGATTATACAGTGTACACCAGAGGATTCTGGGGGATGAGAGGAGAGGAGACTGCTGGGAGATTATACAGTGTACACTGGAGGATTCTGGGGGATGAGAGGAGACTGCTGGGAGATTATACAGTGTACAGTGGAGGATTCTGGGGGATGAGAGGAGACTGCTGGGAGATTATACAGTGTACACTGGAGGATTCTGGGGGATGAGAGGAGACTGCTGGGAGATTATACAGTGTACACTGGAGGATTCTGGGGGATGAGAGGAGACTGCTGGGAGATTATACAGTGTACACTGGAGGATTCTGGGGGATGAGAGGAAACTGCTGGGAGATTATACAGTGTACACCAGAGGATTCTGGGGGATGAGAGGAGACTGCTGGGAGATTATACAGTGTACACTGGAGGATTCTGGGAGATGAGAGGAGACTGCAGGGAGATTATACAGTGTACACTGGAGGATGCTGGGGGATAAGAGGAGAGGAGACTGCAGGGAGATTATACAGTGTACACCAGAGGATTCTGGGGGATGAGAGGTGACTGCTGGGAGATTATACAGTGTACACTGGAGGATTCTGGGGGATGAGAGGAGACTGCTGGGAGATTATACAGTGTACACTGGAGGATTCTGGGGGATGAGAGGAGACTGCTGGGAGATTATACAGTGTACACTGGAGGATTCTGGGGGATGAGAGGTGACTGCTGGGAGATTATACAGTGTACACTGGAGGATTCGGGGGGATGAGAGGAGACTGCTGGGAGATTATACAGTGTACACCAGAGGATTCTGGGGGATGAGAGGTGACTGCTGGGAGATTATACAGTGTACACTGGAGGATTCGGGGGGATGAGAGGAGACTGCTGGGAGATTATACAGTGTACACTGGAGGATTCTGGGGAATGAGAGGAGACTGCTGGGAGATTATACAGTGTACACTGGAGGATTCTGGGGGATGAGAGGAGACTGCTGGGAGATTATACAGTGTACACTGGAGGATTCTGGGGAATGAGAGGAGACTGCTGGGAGATTATACAGTGTACACTGGAGGATTCTGGGGAATGAGAGCAGACTGCTGGGAGATTATACAGTGTACACTGGAGGATTCTGGGGGATGAGAGGAGACTGCTGGGAGATTATACAGTGTACACTGGAGGATTCTGGGGGATGAGAGGAGACTGCTGGGAGATTATACAGTGTACACTGGAGGATTCTGGGGGATGAGAGGAGACTGCTGGGAGATTATACAGTGTACACTGGAGGATTCTGGGGGATGAGAGGAGACTGCTGGGAGATTATACAGTGTACACTGGAGGATTCTGGGGTATGAGAGGAGACTGCTGGGAGATTATACAGTGTACACCGGAGGATTCTGGGGGATGAGAGGAGACTGCTGGGAGATTATACAGTGTACACTGGAGGATTCTGGGGGATGAGAGGTGACTGCTGGGAGATTATACAGTGTACACTGGAGGATTCGGGGGGATGAGAGGAGACTGCTGGGAGATTATACAGTGTACACTGGAGGATTCTGGGTGATGAGAGGAGACTGCTGGGAGATTATACAGTGTACACTGGAGGATTCTGGGAGATGAGGAGACTGCTGGGAGATTATACAGTGTACACTGGAGGTCTGGGGATGAAAGGAGACTGCTGGGAGATTATACAGTGTACACCAGAGGATTCTGGGGGATGAGAGGAGACTGCTGGGAGATTATACAGTGTACACTGGAGGATTCTGGGGGATGAGAGGAGACTGCTGGGAGATTATACAGTGTACACTGGAGGATTCTGGGAGATGAGGAGACTGCTGGGAGATTATACAGTGTACACTGGAGGATTCTGGGGAATGAGGAGGAGACTGCTGGGAGATTATACAGTGTACACCGGAGGATTCTGGGGGATGAGAGGAGACTGCTGGGAGATTATACAGTGTACACCAGAGGATTCTGGGGGATGAGGCGAGGAGACTGCTGGGAGATTATACAGTGTACACTGGAGGATTCTGGGTGATGAGAGGAGACTGCTGGGAGATTATACAGTGTACACTGGAGGATTCTGGGGGATGAGAGGAGACTGCTGGGAGATTATACAGTGTACACTGGAGGATTCTGGGGGATGAGAGGTGACTGCTGGGAGATTATACAGTGTACACTGGAGGATTCTGGGTGATGAGAGGAGACTTCTGGGAGATTATACAGTGTACACTGGAGGATTCTGGGAGATGAGGAGACTGCTGGGAGATTATACAGTTTACACTGGAGGTTTCTGGGGATGAAAGGAGACTGCTGGGAGATTATACAGTGTACACTGGAGGATTCTGGGGGATGAGAGGAGACTGCAGGGAGATTATACAGTGTACACTGGAGGATTCTGGGGGATGAGAGGAGACTGCTGAGAGATTATACAGTGTACACTGGAGGATTCTGGGGGATGAGAGGAGACTGCTGGGAGATTATACAGTGTACACTGGAGGATTCTGGGAGATAAGGAGACTGCTGGGAGATTATACAGTGTACACTGGAGGATTCTGGGGGATGAGAGGAGACTGCTGGGAGATTATACAGTGTACACTGGAGGATTCTGGGGGATGAGAGGAGACTGCTGGTAGATTATACTACAGTGTACACCAGAGGATTCTGGGGGATGAGAGGAGAGTGCTGGGAGATTATACAGTGTACACTGGAGGATTCTGGGGGATGAGAGGAGACTGCTGGGAGATTATACAGTGTACACTGGAGGATTCTGGGGGATGAGAGGAGACTGCTGGTAGATTATACTACAGTGTACACTGGAGGATTCTGGGGGATGAGAGGTGGCTGCTGGGAGATTATACAGTGTACACTGGAGGATTCTGGGGGATGAGAGGAGACTGCTGGGAGATTATACAGTGTACACCAGAGGATTCTGGGGGATGAGAGGAGACTGCTGGGAGATTATACAGTGTACACTGGAGGATTCTGGGTGATGAGAGGAGACTGCTGGGAGATTGTACAGTGTACACCAGAGGATTCTGGGGGATGAGAGGAGACTGCTGGGGGATTATACAGTGTACACTGGAGGATTCTGGGGGATGAGAGGAGACTGCTGGGAGATTATACAGTGTACACCAGAGGATTCTGGGGGATGAGAGGAGACTGCTGGGAGATTATACAGTGTACACCAGAGGATTCTGGGGGATGAGAGGAGACTGCTGGGAGATAATACAGTGTACACTGGAGGATTCTGGGGGATGAGAGGAGACTGCTGGGAGATTATACAGTGTACACTGGAGGATTCTGGGGGATGAGAGGAGACTGCTGGGAGATTATACAGTGTACACTGGAGGATTCTGGGGGATGAGAGGAGACTGCTGGGAGATTATACAGTGTACACTGGAGGATTCTGGGGGATGAGAGGAGACTGCTGGGAGATTATACAGTGTACACTGGAGGATTCTGTGGGATGAGAGGAGACTGCTGGGAGATTATACAGTGTACATTGGAGGATTTTGGGGGATGAGAGGAGACTGCTGGGAGATTATACAGTATACACTGGAGGATTCTGGGGGATGAGAGGTGACTGCTGGGAGATTATACAGTGTACACTGGAGGATTCTGGGTGATGAGAGGAGACTGCTGGGAGATTATACAGTGTACACTGGAGGATTCTGGGGGATGAGAGGTGACTGCTGGGAGATTATACAGTGTACACTGGAGGATTCTGGGTGATGAGAGGAGACTGCTGGGAGATTATACAGTGTACACTGGAGGATTCTGGGGGATGAGAGGTGACTGCTGGGAGATTATACAGTGTACACTGGAGGATTCTGGGGGATGAGAGGTGACTGCTGGGAGATTATACAGTGTACACTGGAGGATTCTGGGGGATGAGAGGAGACTGCTGGGAGATTATACAGTGTACACTGGAGGATTCTGGGGGATGAGAGGAGACTGGTGGGAGATTATACAGTGTACACTGGAGGATTCTGGGGGATGAGAGGTGACTGCTGGGAGATTATACAGTGTACACTGGAGGATTCTGGGGGATGAGGAGACTGCTGGGAGATTATACAGTGTACACTGGAGGATTCTGGGGGATGAGGAGACTGCTGGGAGATTATACAGTGTACACTGGAGGATTCTGGGGGATAAGAGGAGACTGCTGGGAGATTATACAGTGTACACTGGAGGATTCTGGGGAATGAGGAGAGGAGACTGCTGGGAGATTATACAGTGTACACTGGAGGATTCTGGGGGATGAGGAGAGGAGACTGCTGGGAGATTATACAGTGTACACTGGAGGATTCTGGGGGATGAGGAGAGGAGACTGCTGGGAGATTATACAGTGTACACCAGAGGATTCTGGGGGATGAGGCGAGGTGACTGCTGGGAGATTATACAGTGTACACCAGAGGATTCTGGGGGATGAGAGGAGACTGCTGGGACATTATACAGTGTACACTGGAGGATTCTGGGTGATGAGAGGAGACTGCTGGGAGATTATACAGTGTACACTGGAGGATTCTGGGGGATGAGAGGTGACTGCTGGGAGATTATACAGTGTACACTGGAGGATTCTGGGGGATGAGAGGAGACTGCTGGGAAATTATACAGTGTACACTGGAGGATTCTGGGGGATGAGAGGAGACTGCTGGGAAATTATACATTGTACACCAGAGGATTCTGGGGGATGAGGGGAGACTGCTGGGAGATTATACAGTGTACACTGGAGGATTCTGGGGGATGAGAGGAGACTGCTGGGAGATTATACAGTGTACACTGGAGGACTCTGGGGGATGAGGAGAGGAGACTGCTGGGAGATTATACAGTGTACACCAGAGGATTCTGGGGGATGAGGCGAGGAGACTGCTGGGAGATTATACAGTGTACACTGGAGGATTCTGGGTGATGAGAGGAGACTGCTGGGAGATTATACAGTGTACACTGGAGGATTCTGGGGGATGAAAGGAGACTGCTGGGAGATTATACAGTGTACACTGGAGGATTCTGGGTGATGAGGAGAGGAGACTGCTGGGAGATTATACAGTGTACACTGGAGGATTCTGGGGGATGAGGAGAGGAGACTGCTGGGAGATTATACAGTGTACACTGGAGGATTCTGGGAGATGAGGAGACTGCTGGGAGATTACACAGTGTACACTGGAGGATTCTGGGGGATGAGGAGAGGAGACTGCTGGGAGATTATACAGTGTACACCAGAGGATTCTGGGGGATGAGGCGAGGAGACTGCTGGGAGATTATACAGTGTACACTGGAGGATTCTGGGGGATGAGAGGTGACTGCTGGGGGATTATACAGTGTACACTGGAGGATTCTGGGTGATGAGAGGAGACTGCTGGGAGATTATACAGCGTACACTGGAGGATTCTGGGGGATTAGAGGTGACTGCTGGGAGATTATACAGTGTACACTGGAGGATTCTGGGGGATGAGAGGAGACTGCTGGGAAATTATACAGTGTACACTGGAGGATTCTGGGGGATGAGAGGAGACTGCTGGGAGATTATACAGTGTACACCAGAGGATTCTGGGGGATGAGGCGAGGAGACTGCTGGGAGATTATACAGTGTACACTGGAGGATTCTGGGTGATGAGAGGAGACTTCTGGGAGATTATACAGTGTACACTGGAGGATTCTGGGAGATGAGGAGACTGCTGGGAGATTATACAGTGTACACTGGAGGATTCTGGGGGATGAGAGGAGACTGCTGGGAGATTATACAGTGTACACTGGAGGATTCTGGGGGATGAAAGGAGACTGCTGGGAGATTATACAGTGTACACTGGAGGATTCTGGGGGATGAGAGGAGACTGCTGGGAGATTATACAGTGTACACTGGAGGATTCTGGGGGATGAGAGGAGACTGCTGGTAGATTATACTACAGTGTACACCAGAGGATTCTGGGGGATTATACAGTGTACACTGGAGGATTCTGGGGGATGAGAGGAGACTGCTGGGAGATTATACAGTGTACACTGGAGGATTCTGGGGGATGAGAGAAGACTGCTGGGAGATTATACAGTGTACACTGGAGGATTCTGGGGGATGAGAGGTGGCTGCTGGGAGATTATACAGTGTACACTGGAGGATTCTGGGGGATGAGAGGAGACTGCTGGGAGATTATACAGTGTACACTGGAGGATTCTGGGGGATGAGAGGAGACTGCTGGGAGATTATACAGTGTACACTGGAGGATTCTGGGGGATGAGAGGAGACTGCTGGGAGATTATACAGTGTACACCAGAGGATTCTGGGGGATGAGAGGAGACTGCTGGAGATTATACAGTGTACACTGGAGGATTCGGGGGGATGAGAGGAGACTGCTGGGAGATTATACAGTGTACACCAGAGGATTCTGAGGGATGAGAGGAGACTGCTGGGAGATTATACAGTGTACACTGGAGGATTCTGGGGGATGAGAGGAGACTGCTGGGAGATTATACAGTGTACACTGGAGGATTCTGAGGGATGAGAGGAGACTGCTGGGAGATTATACAGTGTACACTGGAGGATTCTGAGGGATGAGAGGAGACTGCTGGGAGATTATACAGTGTACACTGGAGGATTCTGGGGGATGAGAGGAGACTGCTGGGAGATTATACAGTGTACACTGGAGGATTCTGGGGGATGAGAGGAGACTGCTGGGAGATTATACAGTGTACACCGGAGGATTCTGGGGGATGAGAGGAGACTGCTGGGAGATTATACAGTGTACACCGGAGGATTCTGGGGGATGAGAGGAGACTGCTGGGAGATTATACAGTGTACACTGGAGGATTCTGGGTGATGGGAGGAGACTGCAGGGAGATTATACAGTGTACACCAGAGGATTCTGGGGGATGAGAGGTGACTGCTGGGAGATTATACAGTGTACACTGGAGGATTCTGGGGGATGAGAGGAGACTGCTGGGAGATTATACAGTGTACACTGGAGGATTCTGGGGGATGAGAGGAGACTGCTGGGGGATTATACAGTGTACACTGGAGGATTCTGGGGGATGAGAGGAGACTGCTGGGAGATTATACAGTGTACACTGGAGGATTCTGGGGGATGAGAGGAGACTGCTGGGAGATTATACAGTGTACACCGGAGGATTCTGGGGGATGAGAGGAGACTGCTGGGAGATTATACAGTGTACACTGGAGGATTCTGGGGGATGAGAGGTGACTGCTGGGAGATTATACAGTGTACACTGGAGGATTCTGGGGGATGAGAGGAGACTGCTGGGAGATTATACAGTGTACACTGGAGGATTCTGGGGGATGAGAGGAGACTGCTGGGAGATTATACAGTGTACACCGGAGGATTCTGGGGGATGAGAGGAGACTGCTGGGAGATTATACAGTGTACACTGGAGGATGCTGGGGGATGAGAGGAGACTGCTGGGAGATTATACAGTGTACACCAGAGGATTCTGGGGGATGAGAGGAGACTGCTGGGAGATTATACAGTGTACACCGGAGGATTCTGGGGGATGAGAGGAGACTGCTGGGAGATTATACAGTGTACACCAGAGGATTCTGGGGGATGAGAGGTGACTGCTGGGAGATTATACAGTGTACACCGGAGGATTCTGGGGGATGATGCGAGGAGACTGCTGGGAGATTATACAGTGTACACCGGAGGATTCTGGGGGATGAGATGTGACTGCTGGGAGATTATACAGTGTACACCGGAGGATTCTGGGGGATGAGAGGTGACTGCTGGGAGATTATACAGTGTACACTGGAGGATTCTGGGTGATGAGAGGAGACTGCTGGGAGATTATACAGTGTACACTGGAGGATTCTGGGGGATGAGAGGAGACTGCTGGGAGATTATACAGTGTACACTGGAGGATTCTGGGTGATGAGAGGAGACTGCTGGGAGATTATACAGTGTACACCGGAGGATTCTGGGGGATGAGAGGTGACTGCTGGGAGATTATACAGTGTACACCGGAGGATTCTGGGGGATGAGAGGAGACTGCTGGGAGATTATACAGTGTACACTGGAGGATTCTGGGGGATGAGAGGAGACTGCTGGGAGATTATACAGTGTACACTGGAGGATGCTGGGGGATGAGAGGAGACTGCTGGGAGATTATACAGTGTACACCAGAGGATTCTGGGGGATGAGAGGAGACTGCTGGGAGATTATACAGTGTACACTGGAGGATGCTGGGGGATGAGAGGAGACTGCTGGGAGATTATACAGTGTACACCAGAGGATTCTGGGGGATGAGAGGAGACTGCTGGGAGATTATACAGTGTACACTGGAGGATTCTGGGGGATGAGAGGAGACTGCTGGGAGATTATACAGTGTACACCAGAGGATTCTGGGGGATGAGAGGTGACTGCTGGGAGATTATACAGTGTACACCGGAGGATTCTGGGGGATGATGCGAGGAGACTGCTGGGAGATTATACAGTGTACACCGGAGGATTCTGGGGGATGAGAGGTGACTGCTGGGAGATTATACAGTGTACACCGGAGGATTCTGGGGGATGAGAGGTGACTGCTGGGAGATTATACAGTGTACACTGGAGGATTCTGGGTGATGAGAGGAGACTGCTGGGAGATTATACAGTGTACACTGGAGGATTCTGGGGGATGAGAGGAGACTGCTGGGAGATTATACAGTGTACACCGGAGGATTCTGGGGGATGAGAGGTGACTGCTGGGAGATTATACAGTGTACACCGGAGGATTCTGGGGGATGAGAGGAGACTGCTGGGAGATTATACAGTGTACACCAGAGGATTCTGGGGGATGAGAGGAGACTGCTGGGAGATTATACAGTGTACACCAGAGGATTCTGGGGGATGAGAGGAGACTGCTGGGAGATTATACAGTGTACACTGGAGGATTCTGGGGGTTGAGAGGAGACTGCTGGGAGATTATACAGTGTACACTGGAGGATTCTGGGGGATGAGAGGAGACTGCTGGGAGATTATACAGTGTACACTGGAGGATTCTGGGGGATGAGAGGAGACTGCTGGGAGATTATACAGTGTACACTGGAGGATTCTGGGGGATGAGAGGAGACTGCTGGGAGATTATACAGTGTACACTGGAGGATTCTGGGGGATGAGAGGAGACTGCTGGGAGATTATACAGTGTACACTGGAGGATTCTGGGGGATGAGAGGAGACTGCTGGGAGATTATACAGTGTACACTGGAGGATTCTGGGGGATGAGAGGAGACTGCTGGGAGATTATACAGTGTACACCGGAGGATTCTGGGGGATGAGAGGAGACTGCTGGGAGATTATACAGTGTACACCGGAGGATTCTGGGGGATGAGAGGAGACTGCTGGGAGATTATACAGTGTACACTGGAGGATTCTGGGGGATGAGAGGAGACTGCTGGGAGATTATACAGTGTACACTGGAGGATTCTGGGGGATGAGAGGAGACTGCTGGGGGATTATACAGTGTACACTGGAGGATTCTGGGGGATGAGAGGAGACTGCTGAGAGATTATACAGTGTACACTGGAGGATTCTGGGGGATGAGAGGAGACTGCTGGGAGATTATACAGTGTACACTGGAGGATTCTGGGAGATAAGGAGACTGCTGGGAGATTATACAGTGTACACTGGAGGATTCTGGGGGATGAGAGGAGACTGCTGGGAGATTATACAGTGTACACTGGAGGATTCTGGGGGATGAGAGGAGACTGCTGGGAGATTATACAGTGTACACTGGAGGATTCTGGGGGATGAGAGGAGACTGCTGGGAGATTATACAGTGTACACTGGAGGATTCTGGGGGATGAGAGGAGACTGCTGGGAGATTATACAGTGTACACTGGAGGATTCTGGGGTATGAGAGGAGACTGCTGGGAGATTATACAGTGTACACCGGAGGATTCTGGGGGATGAGAGGAGACTGCTGGGAGATTATACAGTGTACACTGGAGGATTCTGGGGGATGAGAGGTGACTGCTGGGAGATTATACAGTGTACACTGGAGGATTCGGGGGGATGAGAGGAGACTGCTGGGAGATTATACAGTGTACACTGGAGGATTCTGGGTGATGAGAGGAGACTGCTGGGAGATTATACAGTGTACACTGGAGGATTCTGGGAGATGAGGAGACTGCTGGGAGATTATACAGTGTACACTGGAGGTCTGGGGATGAAAGGAGACTGCTGGGAGATTATACAGTGTACACCAGAGGATTCTGGGGGATGAGAGGAGACTGCTGGGAGATTATACAGTGTACACTGGAGGATTCTGGGGGATGAGAGGAGACTGCTGGGAGATTATACAGTGTACACTGGAGGATTCTGGGAGATGAGGAGACTGCTGGGAGATTATACAGTGTACACTGGAGGATTCTGGGGAATGAGGAGGAGACTGCTGGGAGATTATACAGTGTACACCGGAGGATTCTGGGGGATGAGAGGAGACTGCTGGGAGATTATACAGTGTACACCAGAGGATTCTGGGGGATGAGGCGAGGAGACTGCTGGGAGATTATACAGTGTACACTGGAGGATTCTGGGTGATGAGAGGAGACTGCTGGGAGATTATACAGTGTACACTGGAGGATTCTGGGGGATGAGAGGTGACTGCTGGGAGATTATACAGTGTACACTGGAGGATTCTGGGTGATGAGAGGAGACTTCTGGGAGATTATACAGTGTACACTGGAGGATTCTGGGAGATGAGGAGACTGCTGGGAGATTATACAGTTTACACTGGAGGTTTCTGGGGGATGAAAGGAGACTGCTGGGAGATTATACAGTGTACACTGGAGGATTCTGGGGGATGAGAGGAGACTGCAGGGAGATTATACAGTGTACACTGGAGGATTCTGGGGGATGAGAGGAGACTGCTGAGAGATTATACAGTGTACACTGGAGGATTCTGGGGGATGAGAGGAGACTGCTGGGAGATTATACAGTGTACACTGGAGGATTCTGGGAGATAAGGAGACTGCTGGGAGATTATACAGTGTACACTGGAGGATTCTGGGGGATGAGAGGAGACTGCTGGGAGATTATACAGTGTACACTGGAGGATTCTGGGGGATGAGAGGAGACTGCTGGTAGATTATACTACAGTGTACACCAGAGGATTCTGGGGGATGAGAGGAGAGTGCTGGGAGATTATACAGTGTACACTGGAGGATTCTGGGGGATGAGAGGAGACTGCTGGGAGATTATACAGTGTACACTGGAGGATTCTGGGGGATGAGAGGAGACTGCTGGTAGATTATACTACAGTGTACACTGGAGGATTCTGGGGGATGAGAGGTGGCTGCTGGGAGATTATACAGTGTACACTGGAGGATTCTGGGGGATGAGAGGAGACTGCTGGGAGATTATACAGTGTACACCAGAGGATTCTGGGGGATGAGAGGAGACTGCTGGGAGATTATACAGTGTACACTGGAGGATTCTGGGTGATGAGAGGAGACTGCTGGGAGATTGTACAGTGTACACCAGAGGATTCTGGGGGATGAGAGGAGACTGCTGGGGGATTATACAGTGTACACTGGAGGATTCTGGGGGATGAGAGGAGACTGCTGGGAGATTATACAGTGTACACCAGAGGATTCTGGGGGATGAGAGGAGACTGCTGGGAGATTATACAGTGTACACCAGAGGATTCTGGGGGATGAGAGGAGACTGCTGGGAGATAATACAGTGTACACTGGAGGATTCTGGGGGATGAGAGGAGACTGCTGGGAGATTATACAGTGTACACTGGAGGATTCTGGGGGATGAGAGGAGACTGCTGGGAGATTATACAGTGTACACTGGAGGATTCTGGGGGATGAGAGGAGACTGCTGGGAGATTATACAGTGTACACTGGAGGATTCTGGGGGATGAGAGGAGACTGCTGGGAGATTATACAGTGTACACTGGAGGATTCTGTGGGATGAGAGGAGACTGCTGGGAGATTATACAGTGTACATTGGAGGATTTTGGGGGATGAGAGGAGACTGCTGGGAGATTATACAGTATACACTGGAGGATTCTGGGGGATGAGAGGTGACTGCTGGGAGATTATACAGTGTACACTGGAGGATTCTGGGTGATGAGAGGAGACTGCTGGGAGATTATACAGTGTACACTGGAGGATTCTGGGGGATGAGAGGTGACTGCTGGGAGATTATACAGTGTACACTGGAGGATTCTGGGTGATGAGAGGAGACTGCTGGGAGATTATACAGTGTACACTGGAGGATTCTGGGGGATGAGAGGTGACTGCTGGGAGATTATACAGTGTACACTGGAGGATTCTGGGGGATGAGAGGTGACTGCTGGGAGATTATACAGTGTACACTGGAGGATTCTGGGGGATGAGAGGAGACTGCTGGGAGATTATACAGTGTACACTGGAGGATTCTGGGGGATGAGAGGAGACTGGTGGGAGATTATACAGTGTACACTGGAGGATTCTGGGGGATGAGAGGTGACTGCTGGGAGATTATACAGTGTACACTGGAGGATTCTGGGGGATGAGGAGACTGCTGGGAGATTATACAGTGTACACTGGAGGATTCTGGGGGATGAGGAGACTGCTGGGAGATTATACAGTGTACACTGGAGGATTCTGGGGGATAAGAGGAGACTGCTGGGAGATTATACAGTGTACACTGGAGGATTCTGGGGAATGAGGAGAGGAGACTGCTGGGAGATTATACAGTGTACACTGGAGGATTCTGGGGGATGAGGAGAGGAGACTGCTGGGAGATTATACAGTGTACACTGGAGGATTCTGGGGGATGAGGAGAGGAGACTGCTGGGAGATTATACAGTGTACACCAGAGGATTCTGGGGGATGAGGCGAGGTGACTGCTGGGAGATTATACAGTGTACACCAGAGGATTCTGGGGGATGAGAGGAGACTGCTGGGACATTATACAGTGTACACTGGAGGATTCTGGGTGATGAGAGGAGACTGCTGGGAGATTATACAGTGTACACTGGAGGATTCTGGGGGATGAGAGGTGACTGCTGGGAGATTATACAGTGTACACTGGAGGATTCTGGGGGATGAGAGGAGACTGCTGGGAAATTATACAGTGTACACTGGAGGATTCTGGGGGATGAGAGGAGACTGCTGGGAAATTATACATTGTACACCAGAGGATTCTGGGGGATGAGGGGAGACTGCTGGGAGATTATACAGTGTACACTGGAGGATTCTGGGGGATGAGAGGAGACTGCTGGGAGATTATACAGTGTACACTGGAGGACTCTGGGGGATGAGGAGAGGAGACTGCTGGGAGATTATACAGTGTACACCAGAGGATTCTGGGGGATGAGGCGAGGAGACTGCTGGGAGATTATACAGTGTACACTGGAGGATTCTGGGTGATGAGAGGAGACTGCTGGGAGATTATACAGTGTACACTGGAGGATTCTGGGGGATGAAAGGAGACTGCTGGGAGATTATACAGTGTACACTGGAGGATTCTGGGTGATGAGGAGAGGAGACTGCTGGGAGATTATACAGTGTACACTGGAGGATTCTGGGGGATGAGGAGAGGAGACTGCTGGGAGATTATACAGTGTACACTGGAGGATTCTGGGAGATGAGGAGACTGCTGGGAGATTACACAGTGTACACTGGAGGATTCTGGGGGATGAGGAGAGGAGACTGCTGGGAGATTATACAGTGTACACCAGAGGATTCTGGGGGATGAGGCGAGGAGACTGCTGGGAGATTATACAGTGTACACTGGAGGATTCTGGGGGATGAGAGGTGACTGCTGGGGGATTATACAGTGTACACTGGAGGATTCTGGGTGATGAGAGGAGACTGCTGGGAGATTATACAGCGTACACTGGAGGATTCTGGGGGATTAGAGGTGACTGCTGGGAGATTATACAGTGTACACTGGAGGATTCTGGGGGATGAGAGGAGACTGCTGGGAAATTATACAGTGTACACTGGAGGATTCTGGGGGATGAGAGGAGACTGCTGGGAGATTATACAGTGTACACCAGAGGATTCTGGGGGATGAGGCGAGGAGACTGCTGGGAGATTATACAGTGTACACTGGAGGATTCTGGGTGATGAGAGGAGACTTCTGGGAGATTATACAGTGTACACTGGAGGATTCTGGGAGATGAGGAGACTGCTGGGAGATTATACAGTGTACACTGGAGGATTCTGGGGGATGAGAGGAGACTGCTGGGAGATTATACAGTGTACACTGGAGGATTCTGGGGGATGAAAGGAGACTGCTGGGAGATTATACAGTGTACACTGGAGGATTCTGGGGGATGAGAGGAGACTGCTGGGAGATTATACAGTGTACACTGGAGGATTCTGGGGGATGAGAGGAGACTGCTGGTAGATTATACTACAGTGTACACCAGAGGATTCTGGGGGATTATACAGTGTACACTGGAGGATTCTGGGGGATGAGAGGAGACTGCTGGGAGATTATACAGTGTACACTGGAGGATTCTGGGGGATGAGAGAAGACTGCTGGGAGATTATACAGTGTACACTGGAGGATTCTGGGGGATGAGAGGTGGCTGCTGGGAGATTATACAGTGTACACTGGAGGATTCTGGGGGATGAGAGGAGACTGCTGGGAGATTATACAGTGTACACTGGAGGATTCTGGGGGATGAGAGGAGACTGCTGGGAGATTATACAGTGTACACTGGAGGATTCTGGGGGATGAGAGGAGACTGCTGGGAGATTATACAGTGTACACCAGAGGATTCTGGGGGATGAGAGGAGACTGCTGGAGATTATACAGTGTACACTGGAGGATTCGGGGGGATGAGAGGAGACTGCTGGGAGATTATACAGTGTACACCAGAGGATTCTGAGGGATGAGAGGAGACTGCTGGGAGATTATACAGTGTACACTGGAGGATTCTGGGGGATGAGAGGAGACTGCTGGGAGATTATACAGTGTACACTGGAGGATTCTGAGGGATGAGAGGAGACTGCTGGGAGATTATACAGTGTACACTGGAGGATTCTGAGGGATGAGAGGAGACTGCTGGGAGATTATACAGTGTACACTGGAGGATTCTGGGGGATGAGAGGAGACTGCTGGGAGATTATACAGTGTACACTGGAGGATTCTGGGGGATGAGAGGAGACTGCTGGGAGATTATACAGTGTACACCGGAGGATTCTGGGGGATGAGAGGAGACTGCTGGGAGATTATACAGTGTACACCGGAGGATTCTGGGGGATGAGAGGAGACTGCTGGGAGATTATACAGTGTACACTGGAGGATTCTGGGTGATGGGAGGAGACTGCAGGGAGATTATACAGTGTACACCAGAGGATTCTGGGGGATGAGAGGTGACTGCTGGGAGATTATACAGTGTACACTGGAGGATTCTGGGGGATGAGAGGAGACTGCTGGGAGATTATACAGTGTACACTGGAGGATTCTGGGGGATGAGAGGAGACTGCTGGGGGATTATACAGTGTACACTGGAGGATTCTGGGGGATGAGAGGAGACTGCTGGGAGATTATACAGTGTACACTGGAGGATTCTGGGGGATGAGAGGAGACTGCTGGGAGATTATACAGTGTACACCGGAGGATTCTGGGGGATGAGAGGAGACTGCTGGGAGATTATACAGTGTACACTGGAGGATTCTGGGGGATGAGAGGTGACTGCTGGGAGATTATACAGTGTACACTGGAGGATTCTGGGGGATGAGAGGAGACTGCTGGGAGATTATACAGTGTACACTGGAGGATTCTGGGGGATGAGAGGAGACTGCTGGGAGATTATACAGTGTACACCGGAGGATTCTGGGGGATGAGAGGAGACTGCTGGGAGATTATACAGTGTACACTGGAGGATGCTGGGGGATGAGAGGAGACTGCTGGGAGATTATACAGTGTACACCAGAGGATTCTGGGGGATGAGAGGAGACTGCTGGGAGATTATACAGTGTACACTGGAGGATTCTGGGGGATGAGAGGAGACTGCTGGGAGATTATACAGTGTACACCAGAGGATTCTGGGGGATGAGAGGTGACTGCTGGGAGATTATACAGTGTACACCGGAGGATTCTGGGGGATGATGCGAGGAGACTGCTGGGAGATTATACAGTGTACACCGGAGGATTCTGGGGGATGAGAGGTGACTGCTGGGAGATTATACAGTGTACACCGGAGGATTCTGGGGGATGAGAGGTGACTGCTGGGAGATTATACAGTGTACACTGGAGGATTCTGGGTGATGAGAGGAGACTGCTGGGAGATTATACAGTGTACACTGGAGGATTCTGGGGGATGAGAGGAGACTGCTGGGAGATTATACAGTGTACACCGGAGGATTCTGGGGGATGAGAGGTGACTGCTGGGAGATTATACAGTGTACACCGGAGGATTCTGGGGGATGAGAGGAGACTGCTGGGAGATTATACAGTGTACACCAGAGGATTCTGGGGGATGAGAGGAGACTGCTGGGAGATTATACAGTGTACACCAGAGGATTCTGGGGGATGAGAGGAGACTGCTGGGAGATTATACAGTGTACACTGGAGGATTCTGGGGGTTGAGAGGAGACTGCTGGGAGATTATACAGTGTACACTGGAGGATTCTGGGGGATGAGAGGAGACTGCTGGGAGATTATACAGTGTACACTGGAGGATTCTGGGGGATGAGAGGAGACTGCTGGGAGATTATACAGTGTACACTGGAGGATTCTGGGGGATGAGAGGAGACTGCTGGGAGATTATACAGTGTACACTGGAGGATTCTGGGGGATGAGAGGAGACTGCTGGGAGATTATACAGTGTACACTGGAGGATTCTGGGGGATGAGAGGAGACTGCTGGGAGATTATACAGTGTACACTGGAGGATTCTGGGGGATGAGAGGAGACTGCTGGGAGATTATACAGTGTACACCGGAGGATTCTGGGGGATGAGAGGAGACTGCTGGGAGATTATACAGTGTACACCGGAGGATTCTGGGGGATGAGAGGAGACTGCTGGGAGATTATACAGTGTACACTGGAGGATTCTGGGGGATGAGAGGAGACTGCTGGGAGATTATACAGTGTACACTGGAGGATTCTGGGGGATGAGAGGAGACTGCTGGGGGATTATACAGTGTACACTGGAGGATTCTGGGGGATGAGAGGAGACTGCTGGGAGATTATACAGTGTACACCAGAGGATTCTGGGGGATGAGAGGAGACTGCTGGGAGATTATACAGTGTACACTGGAGGATTCTGGGGGATGAGAGGAGACTGCTGGGAGATTATACAGTGTACACTGGAGGATTCTGGGGGATGAGAGGAGACTGCTGGGAGATTATACAGTGTACACTGGAGGATTCTGGGGGATGAGAGGAGACTGCTGGGAGATTATACAGTGTACACCGGAGGATTCTGGGGGATGAGAGGAGACTGCTGGGAGATTATACAGTGTACACTGGAGGATTCTGGGGGATGAGAGGAGACTGCTGGGAGATTATACAGTGTACACTGGAGGATTCTGGGGGATGAGAGGAGACTGCTGGGGGATTATACAGTGTACACCGGAGGATTCTGGGGGATGAGCGGAGACTGCTGGGAGATTATACAGTGTACACCAGAGGATTCTGGGGGATGAGAGGAGACTGCTGGGAGATTATACAGTGTACACTGGAGGATTCTGGGGGATGAGAGGAGACTGCTGGGAGATTATAGAGTGTACACCAGAGGATTCTGGGGGATGAGAGGAGACTGCTGGGAGATAATACAGTGTACACTGGAGGATTCTGGGGGATGAGAGGAGACTGCTGGGAGATTATACAGTGTACACTGGAGGATTCTGGGGGATGAGAGGAGACTGCTGGGAGATTATACAGTGTACACTGGAGGATTCTGGGGGATGAGAGGAGACTGCTGGGAGATTATACAGTGTACACTGGAGGATTCTGGGGGATGAGAGGAGACTGCTGGGAGATTATACAGTGTACACTGGAGGATTCTGGGGGATGAGAGGAGACTGCTGGGAGATTATACAGTGTACACCGGAGGATTCTGGGGGATGAGAGGAGACTGCTGGGAGATTATACAGTGTACACTGGAGGATTCTGGGGGATGAGAGGAGACTGCTGGGAGATTATACAGTGTACACTGGAGGATTCTGGGGGATGAGAGGAGACTGCTGGGAGATTATACAGTGTACACCGGAGGATTCTGGATGATGAGGAGACTGCTGGGAGATTATACAGTGTACATTGGAGGATTTTGGGGGATGAGTGGAGACTGCTGGGAGATTATACAGGGTACACCAGAGGATTCTGGGAGATGAGGAGACTGCTGGGAGATTATACAGTGTACACTGGAGGATTCTGGGAGATGAGGAGACTGCTGGGAGATTATACAGTGTACACTGGAGGATTCTGGGTGATGAGAGGAGACTGCTGGGAGATTATACAGTGTACACTGGAGGATTCTGGGGGATGAGAGGTGACTGCTGGGAGATTATACAGTGTACACTGGAGGATTCTGGGGGATGAGAGGAGACTGCTGGGAAATTATACAGTGTACACTGGAGGATTCTGGGGGATGAGAGGAGACTGCTGGGAAATTATACAGTGTACACTGGAGGATTCTGGGGGATGAGGAGAGGAGACTGCTGGGAGATTATACAGTGTACACTGGAGGATTCTTGGGGATGAGAGGCGACTGCTGGGAGATTATACAGTGTACACTGGAGGATTCTGGGGGATGAGAGGAGACTGCTGGGAGATTATACAGTGTACACCAGAGGATTCTGGGGGATGAGGCGAGGAGACTGCTGGGAGATTATACATTGTACACTGGAGGATTCTGGGGGATGAGAGGAGACTGCTGGGAGATTATACAGTGTACACTGGAGGATTCTGGGTGATGAGAGGTGACTGCTGGGAAATTATACAGTGTACACTGGAGGATTCTGGGGGATGAGGAGAGGAGACTGCTGGGAGATTATACAGTGTGCACTGGAGGATTCTGGGGGATGAGAGGAGACTGCTGGGAGATTATACAGTGTACACTGGAGGATTCTGGGTGATGAGGAGAGGAGACTGCTGGGAGATTATACAGTGTGCACTGGAGGATTCTGGGGGATGAGAGGAGACTGCTGGGAGATTATACAGTGTACACTGGAGGATTCTGGGGGATGAGAGGAGACTGCTGGGAGATTATACAGTGTACACTGGAGGATTCTGGATGATGAGGAGACTGCTGGGAGATTATACAGTGTACATTGGAGGATTTTGGGGGATGAGAGGAGACTGCTGGGAGATTATACAGTGTACACTGGAGGATTCTGGGGGATGAGAGGAGACTGCTGGGAGATTATACAGTGTACACTGGAGGATTCTGGGGGATGAGAGGAGACTGCTGGGAGATTATACAGTGTACACTGGAGGATTCTGGGGGATGAGAGGAGACTGCTGGGAGATTATACAGTGTACACTGGAGGATTCTGGGTGATGAGAGGAGACTGCTGGGAGATTATACAGTGTACACTGGAGGATTCTGGGTGATGAGAGGAGACTGCTGGGAGATTATACAGTGTACACTGGAGGATTCTGGGGGATGAGAGGAGACTGCTGGGAGATTATACAGTGTACACTGGAGGATTCTGGGAGATGAGGAGACTGCTGGCAGATTATACAGTGTACACTGGAGGATTCTGGGGGATGAGAGGAGACTGCTGGGAGATTATACAGTGTACACCAGAGGATTCTGGGGGATGAGAGGAGACTGCTGGGAGATTATACAGTGTACACCGGAGGATTCTGGGGGATGAGAGGAGACTGCTGGGAGATTATACAGTGTACACTGGAGGATTCTGGGGGATGAGAGGAGACTGCTGGGAGATTATACAGTGTACACTGGAGGATTCTGGGGGATGAGGCGAGGAGACTGCTGGGAGATTATACATTGTACACTGGAGGATTCTGGAGGATGAGAGGAGACTGCTGGGAGATTATACTACAGTGTACACTGGAGGATTCTGGGGGATGAGAGGAGACTGCTGGGAGATTATACAGTGTACACTGGAGGATTCTGGGGGATGAGAGGAGACTGCTGGGAGATTATACAGTGTACACTGGAGGATTCTGGGGGATGAGGAGAGGAGACTGCTGGGAGATTATACAGTGTACACCAGAGGATTCTGGGGGATGAGGCGAGGAGACTGCTGGGAGATTATACAGTGTACACTGGAGGATTCTGGGTGATGAGAGGAGATTGCTGGGAGATTATACAGTGTACACCAGAGGATTCTGGGGGATGAGAGGAGACTGCTGGGAGATTATACAGTGTACACTGGAGGATTCTGGGGGATGAGAGGTGACTGCTGGGAGATTATACAGTGTACACTGGAGGATTCTGGGTGATGAGAGGTGACTGCTGGGAGATTATACAGTGTACACTGGAGGATTCTGGGGGATGAGAGGAGACTGCTGGGAGATTATACAGTGTACACTGGAGGATTGTGGGTGATGAGAGGAGATTGCTGGGAGATTATACAGTGTACACCAGAGGATTCTGGGGGATGAGAGGAGACTGCTGGGAGATTATACAGTGTACACTGGAGGATTCTGGGGGATGAGAGGTGACTGCTGGGAGATTATACAGTGTACACTGGAGGATTCTGGGTGATGAGAGGAGACTGCTGGGAGATTATACAGTGTACACTGGAGGATTCTGGGGGATGAGAGGAGACTGCTGGGAGATTATACAGTGTACACCAGAGGATTCTGGGGGATGAGAGGAGACTGCTGGGAGATTATACAGTGTACACCAGAGGATTCTGGGGGATGAGAGGAGACTGCTGGGAGATTATACAGTGTACACTGGAGGATTCTGGGGGTTGAGAGGAGACTGCTGGGAGATTATACAGTGTACACTGGAGGATTCTGGGGGATGAGAGGAGACTGCTGGGAGATTATACAGTGTACACTGGAGGATTCTGGGGGATGAGAGGAGACTGCTGGGAGATTATACAGTGTACACTGGAGGATTCTGGGGGATGAGAGGAGACTGCTGGGAGATTATACAGTGTACACTGGAGGATTCTGGGGGATGAGAGGAGACTGCTGGGAGATTATACAGTGTACACTGGAGGATTCTGGGGGATGAGAGGAGACTGCTGGGAGATTATACAGTGTACACTGGAGGATTCTGGGGGATGAGAGGAGACTGCTGGGAGATTATACAGTGTACACCGGAGGATTCTGGGGGATGAGAGGAGACTGCTGGGAGATTATACAGTGTACACTGGAGGATTCTGGGGGATGAGAGGAGACTGCTGGGAGATTATACAGTGTACACTGGAGGATTCTGGGGGATGAGAGGAGACTGCTGGGGGATTATACAGTGTACACTGGAGGATTCTGGGGGATGAGAGGAGACTGCTGGGAGATTATACAGTGTACACCAGAGGATTCTGGGGGATGAGAGGAGACTGCTGGGAGATTATACAGTGTACACTGGAGGATTCTGGGGGATGAGAGGAGACTGCTGGGAGATTATACAGTGTACACTGGAGGATTCTGGGGGATGAGAGGAGACTGCTGGGAGATTATACAGTGTACACCGGAGGATTCTGGGGGATGAGAGGAGACTGCTGGGAGATTATACAGTGTACACCGGAGGATTCTGGGGGATGAGAGGAGACTGCTGGGAGATTATACAGTGTACACTGGAGGATTCTGGGGGATGAGAGGAGACTGCTGGGGGATTATACAGTGTACACTGGAGGATTCTGGGGGATGAGCGGAGACTGCTGGGAGATTATACAGTGTACACCAGAGGATTCTGGGGGATGAGAGGAGACTGCTGGGAGATTATACAGTGTACACTGGAGGATTCTGGGGGATGAGAGGAGACTGCTGGGAGATTATAGAGTGTACACCAGAGGATTCTGGGGGATGAGAGGAGACTGCTGGGAGATAATACAGTGTACACTGGAGGATTCTGGGGGATGAGAGGAGACTGCTGGGAGATTATACAGTGTACACTGGAGGATTCTGGGGGATGAGAGGAGACTGCTGGGAGATTATACAGTGTACACTGGAGGATTCTGGGGGATGAGAGGAGACTGCTGGGAGATTATACAGTGTACACCGGAGGATTCTGGATGATGAGGAGACTGCTGGGAGATTATACAGTGTACATTGGAGGATTTTGGGGGATGAGTGGAGACTGCTGGGAGATTATACAGGGTACACCAGAGGATTCTGGGAGATGAGGAGACTGCTGGGAGATTATACAGTGTACACTGGAGGATTCTGGGAGATGAGGAGACTGCTGGGAGATTATGCAGTGTACACTGGAGGATTCTGGGTGATGAGAGGAGACTGCTGGGAGATTATACAGTGTACACTGGAGGATTCTGGGGGATGAGAGGTGACTGCTGGGAGATTATACAGTGTACACTGGAGGATTCTGGGGGATGAGAGGAGACTGCTGGGAAATTATACAGTGTACACTGGAGGATTCTGGGGGATGAGAGGAGACTGCTGGGAAATTATACAGTGTACACTGGAGGATTCTGGGGGATGAGGAGAGGAGACTGCTGGGAGATTATACAGTGTACACTGGAGGATTCTTGGGGATGAGAGGCGACTGCTGGGAGATTATACAGTGTACACTGGAGGATTCTGGGGGATGAGAGGAGACTGCTGGGAGATTATACAGTGTACACCAGAGGATTCTGGGGGATGAGGCGAGGAGACTGCTGGGAGATTATACATTGTACACTGGAGGATTCTGGGGGATGAGGAGAGGAGACTGCTGGGAGATTATACAGTGTACACTGGAGGATTCTTGGGGATGAGGAGAGGAGACTGCTGGGAGATTATACAGTGTACACTGGAGGATTCTGGGGGATGAGGAGAGGAGACTGCTGGGAGATTATACAGTGTACACTGGAGGATTCTGGGGGATGAGGAGAGGAGACTGCTGGGAGATTATACAGTGTACACTGGAGGATTCTTGGGGATGAGAGGCGACTGCTGGGAGATTATACAGTGTACACTGGAGGATTCTGGGGGATGAGAGGAGACTGCTGGGAGATTATACAGTGTACACTGGAGGATTCTGGGTGATGAGAGGTGACTGCTGGGAAATTATACAGTGTACACTGGAGGATTCTGGGGGATGAGGAGAGGAGACTGCTGGGAGATTATACAGTGTGCACTGGAGGATTCTGGGGGATGAGAGGAGACTGCTGGGAGATTATACAGTGTACACTGGAGGATTCTGGGTGATGAGGAGAGGAGACTGCTGGGAGATTATACAGTGTGCACTGGAGGATTCTGGGGGATGAGAGGAGACTGCTGGGAGATTATACAGTGTACACTGGAGGATTCTGGGGGATGAGAGGAGACTGCTGGGAGATTATACAGTGTACACTGGAGGATTCTGGATGATGAGGAGACTGCTGGGAGATTATACAGTGTACATTGGAGGATTTTGGGGGATGAGAGGAGACTGCTGGGAGATTATACAGTGTACACTGGAGGATTCTGGGGGATGAGAGGAGACTGCTGGGAGATTATACAGTGTACACTGGAGGATTCTGGGGGATGAGAGGAGACTGCTGGGAGATTATACAGTGTACACTGGAGGATTCTGGGGGATGAGAGGAGACTGCTGGGAGATTATACAGTGTACACTGGAGGATTCTGGGTGATGAGAGGAGACTGCTGGGAGATTATACAGTGTACACTGGAGGATTCTGGGTGATGAGAGGAGACTGCTGGGAGATTATACAGTGTACACTGGAGGATTCTGGGGGATGAGAGGAGACTGCTGGGAGATTTTACAGTGTACACTGGAGGATTCTGGGGGATGAAAGGAGACTGCTGGGAGATTATACAGTGTACACTGGAGGATTCTGGGGGATGAGAGAAGACTGCTGGGAGATTATACAGTGTACACTGGAGGATTCTGGGGGATGAGAGGAGACTGCTGGGAGATTATACAGTGTACACTGGAGGATTCTGGGAGATGAGGAGACTGCTGGCAGATTATACAGTGTACACTGGAGGATTCTGGGGGATGAGAGGAGACTGCTGGGAGATTATACGGTGTACACTGGAGGATTCTGGGGGATGAGAGGAGACTGCTGGGAGATTATACAGTGTACACCAGAGGATTCTGGGGGATGAGAGGAGACTGCTGGGAGATTATACAGTGTACACCGGAGGATTCTGGGGGATGAGAGGAGACTGCTGGGAGATTATACAGTGTACACTGGAGGATTCTGGGGGATGAGAGGAGACTGCTGGGAGATTATACAGTGTACACTGGAGGATTCTGGGGGATGAGGCGAGGAGACTGCTGGGAGATTATACATTGTACACTGGAGGATTCTGGAGGATGAGAGGAGACTGCTGGGAGATTATACTACAGTGTACACTGGAGGATTCTGGGGGATGAGAGGAGACTGCTGGGAGATTATACAGTGTACACTGGAGGATTCTGGGGGATGAGAGGAGACTGCTGGGAGATTATACAGTGTACACTGGAGGATTCTGGGGGATGAGGAGAGGAGACTGCTGGGAGATTATACAGTGTACACTGGAGGATTCTGGGTGATGAGAGGAGATTGCTGGGAGATTATACAGTGTACACCAGAGGATTCTGGGGGATGAGAGGAGACTGCTGGGAGATTATACAGTGTACACTGGAGGATTCTGGGGGATGAGAGGTGACTGCTGGGAGATTATACAGTGTACACTGGAGGATTCTGGGTGATGAGAGGTGACTGCTGGGAGATTATACAGTGTACACTGGAGGATTCTGGGGGATGAGAGGAGACTGCTGGGAGATTATACAGTGTACACTGGAGGATTGTGGGTGATGAGAGGAGATTGCTGGGAGATTATACAGTGTACACCAGAGGATTCTGGGGGATGAGAGGAGACTGCTGGGAGATTATACAGTGTACACTGGAGGATTCTGGGGGATGAGAGGTGACTGCTGGGAGATTATACAGTGTACACTGGAGGATTCTGGGTGATGAGAGGTGACTGCTGGGAGATTATACAGTGTACACTGGAGGATTCTGGGGGATGAGAGGAGACTGCTGGGAGATTATACAGTGTACACTGGAGGATTCTGGGGGATGAGAGGAGACTGCTGGGAGATTATACAGTGTACACTGGAGGATTCTGGGGGATGAGAGGTGACTGCTGGGAGATTATACAGTGTACACTGGAGGATTCTGGGGGATAAGAGGAGACTTCTGGGAGATTATACAGTGTACACTGGAGGATTCTGGGGGATGAGAGGAGAGGTGACTGCTGGGAGATTATACAGTGTACACTGGAGGATTCTGGGGGATAAGAGGAGACTGCTGGGAGATTATACAGTGTACACTGGAGGATTCTGGGGGATGAGAGGAGACTGCTGGGAGATTATACAGTGTACACCAGAGGATTCTGGGGGATGAGAGGAGACTGCTGGGAGATTATACAGTGTACACCAGAGGATTCTGGGGGATAAGAGGAGACTGCTGGGGGATTATACAGTGTACACCGGAGGATTCTGGGGGATGAGAGGAGACTGCTGGGGGATTATACAGTGTACACCGGAGGATTCTGGGGGATGAGAGGAGACTGCTGGGAGATTATACAGTGTACACCAGAGGATTCTGGGGGATGAGAGGAGACTGCTGGGGGATTATACAGTGTACACCGGAGGATTCTGGGGGATGAGAGGAGACTGCTGGGAGATTATACAGTGTACACTGGAGGATTCTGGGAGATGAGAGGAGACTGCTGGGAGATTATACAGTGTACACTGGAGGATTCTGGGGGATGAGAGGAGACTGCTGGGAGATTATACAGTGTACACTGGAGGATTCTGGGGGATGAGAGGAGACTGCTGGGAGATTATACAGTGTACACCAGAGGATTCTGGGGGATAAGAGGAGACTGCTGGGGGATTATACAGTGTACACCAGAGGATTCTGGGGGATGAGAGGTGACTGCTGGGAGATTATACAGTGTACACTGGAGGATTCTGGGGGATGAGAGGAGACTGCTGGGAGATTATACAGTGTACACCAGAGGATTCTGGGGGATAAGAGGAGACTGCTGGGAGATTATACAGTGTACACCGGAGGATTCTGGGAGATGAGAGGAGACTGCTGGGAGATTATACAGTGTACACTGGAGGATTCTGGGAGATGAGAGGAGGCTGCTGGGAGATTATACAGTGTACACTGGAGGATTCTGGGAGATGAGAGGAGACTGCTGGGAGATTATACAGTGTACACTGGAGGATTCTGGGTGATGAGAGGAGAGGAGACTGCTGGGAGATTATACAGTGTACACTGGAGGATTCTGGGAGATGAGAGGAGGCTGCTGGGAGATTATACAGTGTACACTGGAGGATTCTGGGAGATGAGAGGAGGCTGCTGGGAGATTATACAGTGTACACCGGAGGATTCTGGGAGATGAGAGGAGACTGCTGGGAGATTATACAGTGTACACTGGAGGATTCTGGGAGATGAGAGGAGGCTGCTGGGAGATTATACAGTGTACACTGGAGGATTCTGGGTGATGAGAGGAGAGGAGACTGCTGGGAGATTATACAGTGTACACCGGAGGATTCTGGGGGATGAGAGGAGACTGCTGGGAGATTATACAGTGTACACTGGAGGATTCTGGGGGATGAGAGGAGACTGCTGGGAGATTATACAGTGTACACTGGAGGATTCTGGGTGATGAGAGGAGAGGAGATTGCTGGGAGATTATACAGTGTACACCGGAGGATTCTGGGGGATGAGAGGAGACTGCTGGGAGATTATACAGTGTACACTGGAGGATTCTGGGGGATGAGAGGAGACTGCTGGGAGATTATACAGTGTACACTGGAGGATTCTGGGGGATGAGAGGAGACTGCTGGGAGATTATACAGTGTACACCGGAGGATTCTGGGGGATGAGAGGAGACTGCTGGGAGATTATACAGTGTACACTGGAGGATTCTGGGGGATGAGAGGAGACTGCTGGGAGATTATACAGTGTACACTGGAGGATTCTGGGGGATGAGAGGAGACTGCTGGGAGATTATACAGTGTACACCGGAGGATTCTGGGGGATGAGAGGAGACTGCTGGGAGATTATACAGTGTACACTGGAGGATTCTGGGGGATGAGAGGTGACTGCTGGGAGATTATACAGTGTACACCGGAGGATTCTGGGGGATGAGAGGAGACTGCTGGGAGATTATACAGTGTACACTGGAGGATTCTGGGTGATGAGAGGAGAGGAGACTGCTGGGAGATTATACAGTGTACACCGGAGGATTCTGGGGGATGAGAGGAGACTGTTGGGAGATTATACAGTGTACACCGGAGGATTCTGGGGGATGAGGAGACTGCTGGGAGATTATACAGTGTACACTGGAGGATTCTGGGGGATGAGAGGAGACTGTTGGGAGATTATACAGTGTACACTGGAGGATTCTGGGGGATGAGAGGAGACTGCTGGGAGATTATACAGTGTACACTGGAGGATTCTGGGGGATGAGAGGAGACTGCTGGTAGATTATACTACAGTGTACACTGGAGGATTCTGGGGGATGAGAGGTGGCTGCTGGGAGATTATACAGTGTACACTGGAGGATTCTGGGAGATGAGGAGACTGCTGGGAGATTATACAGTGTACACTGGAGGATTCTGGGGGATGAGAGGAGACTGCTGGGAGATTATACAGTGTACACTGGAGGATTCTGGGGGATGAGAGGAGACTGCTGGGAGATTATACAGTGTACACTGGAGGATTCTGGGGGATGAGAGGAGACTGCTGGGAGATTATACAGTGTACACTGGAGGATTCTGGGGGATGAGAGGAGACTGCTGGTAGATTATACTACAGTGTACACTGGAGGATTCTGGGGGATGAGAGGTGGCTGCTGGGAGATTATACAGTGTACACTGGAGGATTCTGGGTGATGAGAGGAGACTGCTGGGAGATTATACAGTGTACACTGGAGGATTCTGGGGGATGAGAGGAGACTGCTGGGAGATTATACAGTGTACACTGGAGGATTCTGGGGGATGAGAGGAGACTGCTGGGAGATTATACAGTGTACACTGGAGGATTCTGGGGGATGAGAGGAGACTGCTGGGAGATTATACAGTGTACACTGGAGGATTCTGGGGGATGAGAGGATACTGCTGGGGGATTATACAGTGTACACTGGAGGATTTTGGGTGATGAGAGGAGACTGCTGGGAGATTATACAGTGTACACTGGAGGATTCTGGGTGATGAGAGGAGACTGCTGGGAGATTATACAGTGTACACTGGAGGATTCTGGGGGATGAGAGGAGACTGCTGGGAGATTATACAGTGTACACTGGGGGATGAGAGGTGGCTGCTGGGAGATTATACAGTGTACACTGGAGGATTCTGGGGGATGAGTGGAGACTGCTGGGAGATTATACAGTGTACACTGGAGGATTCTGGGGGATGAGAGGTGGCTGCTGGGAGATTATACAGTGTACACTGGAGGATTCTGGGGGATAAGAGGAGACTGCTGGGAGTTTATACAGTGTACACTGGAGGATTCTGGGGGATGAGAGGAGACTGCTGGGAGATTATACAGTGTACACTGGAGGATTCTGGGGGATGAGAGGAGACTGCTGGGAGATTATACAGTGTACACTGGAGGATTCTGGGGGATGAGGAGAGGAGACTGCTGGGAGATTATACAGTGTACACTGGAGGATTCTGGGGGATGAGTGGAGACTGCTGGGAGATTATACAGTGTACACTGGAGGATTCTGGGGGATGAGAGGTGGCTGCTGGGAGATTATACAGTGTACACTGGAGGATTCTGGGGGATAAGAGGAGACTGCTGGGAGTTTATACAGTGTACACTGGAGGATTCTGGGGTATGAGAGGAGACTGCTGGGAGATTATACAGTGTACACTGGAGGATTCTGGGGGATGAGAGGAGACTGCTGGGGGATTATACAGTGTACACTGGAGGATTCTGGGGGATGAGCGGAGACTGCTGGGAGATTATACAGTGTACACCAGAGGATTCTGGGGGATGAGAGGAGACTGCTGGGAGATTATACAGTGTACACCAGAGGATTCTGGGGGATGAGAGGAGACTGCTGGGAGATAATACAGTGTACACTGGAGGATTCTGGGGGATGAGAGGAGACTGCTGGGAGATTATACAGTGTACACTGGAGGATTCTGGGGGATGAGAGGAGACTGCTGGGAGATTATACAGTGTACACTGGAGGATTCTGGGGGATGAGAGGAGACTGCTGGGAGATTATACAGTGTACACTGGAGGATTCTGAGGGATGAGAGGAGACTGCTGGGAGATTATACAGTGTACACTGGAGGATTCTGGGGGATGAGAGGAGACTGCTGGGAGATTATACAGTGTACACTGGAGGATTCTGGGGGATGAGAGGAGACTGCTGGGAGATTATACAGTGTACACCGGAGGATTCTGGATGATGAGGAGACTGCTGGGAGATTATACAGTGTACATTGGAGGATTTTGGGGGATGAGTGGAGACTGCTGGGGGATTATACAGGGTACACCGGAGGATTCTGGGGGATGAGAGGAGACTGCTGGGGGATTATACAGGGTACACCAGAGGATTCTGGGAGATGAGGAGACTGCTGGGAGATTATACAGTGTACACTGGAGGATTCTGGGAGATGAGGAGACTGCTGGGAGATTATACAGTGTACACTGGAGGATTCTGGGTGATGAGAGGAGACTGCTGGGAGATTATACAGTGTACACTGGAGGATTCTGGGGGATGAGAGGTGACTGCTGGGAGATTATACAGTGTACACTGGAGGATTCTGGGGGATGAGAGGAGACTGCTGGGAAATTATACAGTGTACACTGGAGGATTCTGGGGGATGAGAGGAGACTGCTGGGAAATTATACAGTGTACACTGGAGGATTCTGGGGGATGAGGAGAGGAGACTGCTGGGAGATTATACAGTGTACACTGGAGGATTCTGGGGGATGAGAGGCGACTGCTGGGAGATTATACAGTGTACACTGGAGGATTCTGGGGGATGAGAGGAGACTGCTGGGAGATTATACAGTGTACACCAGAGGATTCTGGGGGATGAGGCGAGGAGACTGCTGGGAGATTATACAGTGTACACTGGAGGATTCTGGGGGATGAGAGGAGACTGCTGGGAGATTATACAGTGTACACTGGAGGATTCTGGGTGATGAGAGGTGACTGCTGGGAGATTATACAGTGTACACTGGAGGATTCTGGGTGATGAGAGGAGACTGCTGGGAGATTATACAGTGTACACTGGAGGATTCTGGGTGATGAGAGGAGACTGCTGGGAGATTATACAGTGTACACTGGAGGATTCTGGGGGATGAGAGGAGACTGCTGGGAGATTATACAGTGTACACTGGAGGATTCTGGGTGATGAGAGGAGACTGCTGGGAGATTATACAGTGTACACTGGAGGATTCTGGGTGATGAGAGGAGACTGCTGGGAGATTATACAGTGTACACTGGAGGATTCTGGGGGATGAGAGGAGACTGCTGGGAGATTATACAGTGTACACTGGAGGATTCTGGGGGATGAAAGGAGACTGCTGGGAGATTATACAGTGTACACTGGAGGATTCTGGGGGATGAGAGAAGACTGCTGGGAGATTATACAGTGTACACTGGAGGATTCTGGGGGATGAGAGGAGACTGCTGGGAGATTATACAGTGTACACTGGAGGATTCTGGGAGATGAGGAGACTGCTGGCAGATTATACAGTGTACACTGGAGGATTCTGGGGGATGAGAGGAGACTGCTGGGAGATTATACGGTGTACACTGGAGGATTCTGGGGGATGAGAGGAGACTGCTGGGAGATTATACTACAGTGTACACTGGAGGATTCTGGGGGATGAGAGGAGACTGCTGGGAGATTATACAGTGTACACTGGAGGATTCTGGGGGATGAGAGGAGACTGCTGGTAGATTATACTACAGTGTACACTGGAGGATTCTGGGGGATGAGAGGTGGCTGCTGGGAGATTATACAGTGTACACTGGAGGATTCTGGGTGATGAGAGGAGACTGCTGGGAGATTATACAGTGTACACTGGAGGATTCTGGGGGATGAGAGGAGACTGCTGGGAGATTATACAGTGTACACTGGAGGATTCTGGGGGATGAGAGGAGACTGCTGGGAGATTATACAGTGTACACTGGAGGATTCTGGGGGATGAGAGGAGACTGCTGGGAGATTATACAGTGTACACTGGAGGATTCTGGGGGATGAGAGGATACTGCTGGGGGATTATACAGTGTACACTGGAGGATTTTGGGTGATGAGAGGAGACTGCTGGGAGATTATACAGTGTACACTGGAGGATTCTGGGTGATGAGAGGAGACTGCTGGGAGATTATACAGTGTACACTGGAGGATTCTGGGGGATGAGAGGAGACTGCTGGGAGATTATACAGTGTACACTGGAGGATTCTGGGGGATGAGGAGAGGAGACTGCTGGGAGATTATACAGTGTACACTGGAGGATTCTGGGGGATGAGTGGAGACTGCTGGGAGATTATACAGTGTACACTGGAGGATTCTGGGGGATGAGAGGTGGCTGCTGGGAGATTATACAGTGTACACTGGAGGATTCTGGGGGATGAGAGGAGGCTGCTGGTAGTTTATACAGTGTACACTGGAGGATTCTGGGGGATGAGAGGAGACTGCTGGGAGATTATACAGTGTACACTGGAGGATTCTGGGGGATGAGAGGAGACTGCTGGGGGATTATACAGTGTACACTGGAGGATTCTGGGGGATGAGCGGAGACTGCTGGGAGATTATACAGTGTACACCAGAGGATTCTGGGGGATGAGAGGAGACTGCTGGGAGATTATACAGTGTACACCAGAGGATTCTGGGGGATGAGAGGAGACTGCTGGGAGATAATACAGTGTACACTGGAGGATTCTGGGGGATGAGAGGAGACTGCTGGGAGATTATACAGTGTACACTGGAGGATTCTGGGGGATGAGAGGAGACTGCTGGGAGATTATACAGTGTACACTGGAGGATTCTGGGGGATGAGAGGAGACTGCTGGGAGATTATACAGTGTACACTGGAGGATTCTGAGGGATGAGAGGAGACTGCTGGGAGATTATACAGTGTACACTGGAGGATTCTGGGGGATGAGAGGAGACTGCTGGGAGATTATACAGTGTACACTGGAGGATTCTGGGGGATGAGAGGAGACTGCTGGGAGATTATACAGTGTACACCGGAGGATTCTGGATGATGAGGAGACTGCTGGGAGATTATACAGTGTACATTGGAGGATTTTGGGGGATGAGTGGAGACTGCTGGGGGATTATACAGGGTACACCGGAGGATTCTGGGGGATGAGAGGAGACTGCTGGGGGATTATACAGGGTACACCAGAGGATTCTGGGAGATGAGGAGACTGCTGGGAGATTATACAGTGTACACTGGAGGATTCTGGGAGATGAGGAGACTGCTGGGAGATTATACAGTGTACACTGGAGGATTCTGGGTGATGAGAGGAGACTGCTGGGAGATTATACAGTGTACACTGGAGGATTCTGGGGGATGAGAGGTGACTGCTGGGAGATTATACAGTGTACACTGGAGGATTCTGGGGGATGAGAGGAGACTGCTGGGAAATTATACAGTGTACACTGGAGGATTCTGGGGGATGAGAGGAGACTGCTGGGAAATTATACAGTGTACACTGGAGGATTCTGGGGGATGAGGAGAGGAGACTGCTGGGAGATTATACAGTGTACACTGGAGGATTCTGGGGGATGAGAGGCGACTGCTGGGAGATTATACAGTGTACACTGGAGGATTCTGGGGGATGAGAGGAGACTGCTGGGAGATTATACAGTGTACACCAGAGGATTCTGGGGGATGAGGCGAGGAGACTGCTGGGAGATTATACAGTGTACACTGGAGGATTCTGGGGGATGAGAGGAGACTGCTGGGAGATTATACAGTGTACACTGGAGGATTCTGGGTGATGAGAGGTGACTGCTGGGAGATTATACAGTGTACACTGGAGGATTCTGGGTGATGAGAGGAGACTGCTGGGAGATTATACAGTGTACACTGGAGGATTCTGGGTGATGAGAGGAGACTGCTGGGAGATTATACAGTGTACACTGGAGGATTCTGGGGGATGAGAGGAGACTGCTGGGAGATTATACAGTGTACACTGGAGGATTCTGGGTGATGAGAGGAGACTGCTGGGAGATTATACAGTGTACACTGGAGGATTCTGGGTGATGAGAGGAGACTGCTGGGAGATTATACAGTGTACACTGGAGGATTCTGGGGGATGAGAGGAGACTGCTGGGAGATTATACAGTGTACACTGGAGGATTCTGGGGGATGAAAGGAGACTGCTGGGAGATTATACAGTGTACACTGGAGGATTCTGGGGGATGAGAGAAGACTGCTGGGAGATTATACAGTGTACACTGGAGGATTCTGGGGGATGAGAGGAGACTGCTGGGAGATTATACAGTGTACACTGGAGGATTCTGGGAGATGAGGAGACTGCTGGCAGATTATACAGTGTACACTGGAGGATTCTGGGGGATGAGAGGAGACTGCTGGGAGATTATACGGTGTACACTGGAGGATTCTGGGGGATGAGAGGAGACTGCTGGGAGATTATACTACAGTGTACACTGGAGGATTCTGGGGGATGAGAGGAGACTGCTGGGAGATTATACAGTGTACACTGGAGGATTCTGGGGGATGAGAGGAGACTGCTGGTAGATTATACTACAGTGTACACTGGAGGATTCTGGGGGATGAGAGGTGGCTGCTGGGAGATTATACAGTGTACACTGGAGGATTCTGGGTGATGAGAGGAGACTGCTGGGAGATTATACAGTGTACACTGGAGGATTCTGGGGGATGAGAGGAGACTGCTGGGAGATTATACAGTGTACACTGGAGGATTCTGGGGGATGAGAGGAGACTGCTGGGAGATTATACAGTGTACACTGGAGGATTCTGGGGGATGAGAGGATACTGCTGGGGGATTATACAGTGTACACTGGAGGATTTTGGGTGATGAGAGGAGACTGCTGGGAGATTATACAGTGTACACTGGAGGATTCTGGGTGATGAGAGGAGACTGCTGGGAGATTATACAGTGTACACTGGAGGATTCTGGGGGATGAGAGGAGACTGCTGGGAGATTATACAGTGTACACTGGAGGATTCTGGGGGATGAGTGGAGACTGCTGGGAGATTATACAGTGTACACTGGAGGATTCTGGGGGATGAGAGGTGGCTGCTGGGAGATTATACAGTGTACACTGGAGGATTCTGGGGGATAAGAGGAGACTGCTGGGAGTTTATACAGTGTACACTGGAGGATTCTGGGGGATGAGAGGAGACTGCTGGGAGATTATACAGTGTACACTGGAGGATTCTGGGGGATGAGAGGAGACTGCTGGGAGATTATACAGTGTACACTGGAGGATTCTGGGGGATGAGGAGAGGAGACTGCTGGGAGATTATACAGTGTACACTGGAGGATTCTGGGGGATGAGTGGAGACTGCTGGGAGATTATACAGTGTACACTGGAGGATTCTGGGGGATGAGAGGAGACTGCTGGGAGATTATACAGTGTACACTGGAGGATTCTGGGGGATGAGAGGATACTGCTGGGGGATTATACAGTGTACACTGGAGGATTCTGGGTGATGAGAGGAGACTGCTGGGAGATTATACAGTGTACACTGGAGGATTCTGGGGGATGAGAGGAGACTGCTGGGAGATTATACAGTGTACACTGGAGGATTCTGGGTGATGAGGAGACTGCTGGGAGATTATACAGTGTACACTGGAGGATTCTGGGGGATGAGAGGAGACTGCTGGGAGATTATACAGTGTACACTGGAGGATTCTGGGTGATGAGAGGAGACTGCTGGGAGATTATACAGTGTACACTGGAGGATTCTGGGGGATGAGAGGTGGCTGCTGGGAGATTATACAGTGTACACTGGAGGATTCTGGGGGATGAGTGGAGACTGCTGGGAGATTATACAGTGTACACTGGAGGATTCTGGGGGAAGAGAGGAGACTGCTGGGAGATTATACAGTGTACACCAGAGGATTCTGGGGGATGAGAGGAGACTGCTGGGAGATTATACAGTGTACACTGGAGGATTCTGGGGGATGAGTGGAGACTGCTGGGAGATTATACAGTGTACACCGGAGGATTCTGGGGGATGAGAGGAGACTGCTGGGAGATTATACAGTGTACACCAGAGGATTCTGGGGGATGAGAGGTGACTGCTGGGAGATTATACAGTGTACACTGGAGGATTCTGGGGGATGAGAGGAGACTGCTGGGAGATTATACAGTGTACACTGGAGGATTCTGGGGGATGAGAGGAGACTGCTGGGAGATTATACTACAGTGTACACTGGAGGATTCTGGGGGATGAGAGGTGGCTGCTGGGAGATTATACAGTGTACACTGGAGGATTCTGGGTGATGAGAGGAGACTGCTGGGAGATTATACAGTGTACACTGGAGGATTCTGGGGGATGAGAGGAGACTGCTGGGAGATTATACAGTGTACACTTTAGGATTCTGGGGGATGAGAGGATACTGCTGGGAGATTATACAGTGTACACTGGAGGATTCTGGGGGATGAGAGGAGACTGCTGGGGGATTATACAGTGTACACCAGAGGATTCTGGGGGATGAGAGGAGACTGCTGGGGGATTATACAGTGTACACCAGAGGATTCTGGGGGATGAGAGGAGACTGCTGGGGGATTATACAGTGTACACTGGAGGATTTTGGGTGATGAGAGGAGACTGCTGGGAGATTATACAGTGTACACTGGAGGATTCTGGGGGATGAGAGGTGGCTGCTGGGAGATTATACAGTGTACACTGGAGGATTCTGGGGGATGAGTGGAGACTGCTGGGAGATTATACAGTGTACACTGGAGGATTCTGGGGGATGAGAGGAGACTGCTGGGAGATTATACAGTGTACACTGGAGGATTCTGGGGGATGAGAGGAGACTGCTGGGAGATTATACAGTGTACACTGGAGGATTCTGGGGGATGAGAGGAGTCTGCTGGGAGATTATACAGTGTACACCGGAGGATTCTGGGGGATGAGAGGAGACTGCTGGGAGATTATACAGTGTACACTGGAGGATTCTGGGGGATGAGAGGATACTGCTGGGGGATTATACAGTGTACACTGGAGGATTCTGGGTGATGAGAGGAGACTGCTGGGAGATTATACAGTGTACACTGGAGGATTCTGGGGGATGAGAGGAGACTGCTGGGAGATTATACAGTGTACACTGGAGGATTCTGGGGGATGAGAGGAGACTGCTGGGAGATTATACAGTGTACACTGGAGGATTCTGGGGGATGAGAGGTGGGTGCTGGGAGATTATACAGTGTACACTGGAGGATTCTGGGGGATGAGTGGAGACTGCTGGGAGATTATACAGTGTACACTGGAGGATTCTGGGGGATGAGAAGTGGCTGCTGGGAGATTATACAGTGTACACTGGAGGATTCTGGGGGATGAGTGGAGACTGCTGGGAGATTATACAGTGTACACTGGAGGATTCTGGGGGATGAGAGGAGACTGCTGGGAGATTATACAGTGTACACTGGAGGATTCTGGGGGATGAGAGGAGACTGCTGGGAGATTATACAGTGTACACTGGAGGATTCTGGGGGATGAGAGGTGGCTGCTGGGAGATTATACAGTGTACACTGGAGGATTCTGGGGGATGAGTGGAGACTGCTGGGAGATTATACAGTGTACACTGGAGGATTCTGGGGGATGAGAAGTGGCTGCTGGGAGATTATACAGTGTACACTGGAGGATTCTGGGGGATGAGAGGAGACTGCTGGGAGATTATACAGTGTACACTGGAGGATTCTGGCGGATGAGGAGACTGCTGGGAGATTATACAGTGTACACCGGAGGATTCTGGGGGATGAGAGGAGACTGCTGGGAGATTATACAGTGTACACTGGAGGATTCTGGGTGATGTCGGTCTCGTTGGTTGTCAGGTTCCTCTCCGGTGTCAGGACGTCGCTGTGTATTTCTCCCTGGAGCAGTGGGAGTATATAGAAGGACACCGGGATCTGTACTCGGATGTTGTGGTGGAGGAGCGCCGGCTGTCTGTATCACCAGGTTAGTGGAAGCCTTTGTTTTCTGTGGTCGGCATTAGCAGATGTCATTGAGAACGTCATCGTTTTTGGTACCTGAGCCTCATCTCAGTTACCTGCCTCCAGTGGAGCTCTCCTGGGGAGGGAGGTGGGAGCAGCTGGTACCTGGTAATAGTGGATCATGGCCCGGAGCCAGGGTTCAGTTCTGGGAGATTCAGCGTGCTGTAAGTACTGTATCATTTCTCCAAATGGAGTTCTCCTCCTCACAAGAGCTCTGCCATTCCTATGACCACACGTCTAGTAACTTTCTTTAGTTTTTCCTTTTTATTGTTATGTCTTGTCCCCTTTGTAACTTCTCTTGTATATTTTTAGAATCACTGCCTAATTGTTGGATTAAATATATAACATTTAATAGTTTTGTTCCTCTTGCTCTATAAACGCATTCCTGAAGCCTTGTGAAGCCAGACGTTACCAGTAACGGGCGTCCAATCTGTCTGTATAAACGATTGATGGTGGTAGCTAGTTTTTCTTGGGTTACTGCGGAGCTGGACAGGGAGCGGACCGAAGTATGTATGCATATATATATCGACACGGGTGTTGGAATCAAGTGTGTATATAATATACAGTTAGGTCCAGAAATATTTGGACAGTGACACAAGTTTTGTTATTTTAGCTGTTTACAAAAACATGTTCAGAAATACAATTCTATATATAATATGGGCTGAAAGTGCACACTCCCAGCTGCAATATGAGAGTTTTCACATCCAAATCGGAGAAAGGGTTTAGGAATCATAGCGCTGTAATGCATAGCCTCCTCTTTTACAAGGGACCAAAAGTAATTGGACAAGGGACTCTAAGGGCTGCAATTAACTCTGAAGGTGTCTCCCTCATTATCCTGTAATCAATGAAGTAGTTAAAAGGTCTGGGGTTGATTACAGGTGTGTGGTTTTGCATTTGGAAGCTGTTGCTGTGACCAGACAACATGCGGTCTAAGGAACTCTCAATTGAGGTGAAGCAGAACATCCTGAGGCTGAAAAAAAAAGAAAAAATCCATCAGAGAGATAGCAGACATGCTTGGAGTAGCAAAATCAACAGTCGGGTACATTCTGAGAAAAAAGGAATTGACTGGTGAGTTTGGGAACTCAAAAAGGCCTGGGCGTCCACGGATGACAACAGTGGTGGATGATCGCCGCATACTTTCTTTGGTGAAGAAGAACCCGTTCACAACATCAACTGAAGTCCAGAACACTCTCAGTGAAGTAGGTGTATCTGTCTCTAAGTCAACAGTAAAGAGAAGACTCCATGAAAGTAAATACAAAGGGTTCACATCTAGATGCAAACCATTCATCAATTCCAAAAATAGACAGGCCAGAGTTAAATTTGCTGAAAAACACCTCATGAAGCCAGCTCAGTTCTGGAAAAGTATTCTATGGACAGATGAGACCAAGATCAACCTGTACCAGAATGATGGGAAGAAAAAAATTTGGAGAATAAAAGGAACGGCACATGATCCAAGGCACACCACATCCTCTGTAAAACATGGTGGAGGCAACGTGATTGCATGGGCATGCATGGCTTTCAATGGCACTGGGTCACTTGTGTTTATTGATGACATAACAGCAGACAAGAGTAGCCGGATGAATTCTGAAGTGTACCGGGATATACTTTCAGCCCAGATTCAGCCAAATGCCGCAAAGTTGATCAGACGGCGCTTCATAGTACAGATGGACAATGACCCCAAGCATACAGCCAAAGCTACCCAGGAGTTCATGAGTGCAAAAAAGTGGAACATTCTGCAATGGCCAAGTCAATCACCAGATCTTAACCCAATTGAGCATGCATTTCACTTGCTCAAATCCAGACTTAAGACGGAAAGACCCACAAACAAGCAAGACCTGAAGGCTGCGGCTGTAAAGGCCTGGCAAAGCATTAAGAAGGAGGAAACCCAGCGTTTGGTGATGTCCATGGGTTCCAGACTTAAGGCAGTGATTGCCTCCAAAGGATTCGCAACAAAATATTGAAAATAAAAATATTTTGTTTGGGTTTGGTTTATTTGTCCAATTACTTTTGACCTCCTAAAATGTAGAGTGTTTGTAAAGAAATGTGACAATTCCTACAATTTCTATCAGATATTTTTGTTCAAACCTTCAAATTAAACGTTACAATCTGCACTTGAATTCTGTTGTAGAGGTTTCATTTCAAATCCAATGTGGTGGCATGCAGAGCCCAACTCGCCAAAATTGTGTCACTGTCCAAATATTTCTGGACCTAACTGTATACTAACTTAGAAAGGATCCAATAATTAGAAGCGAAACCCGCCATCGCTTCATCCATTAATCTTCAGTAAATTGTGTGATCGTCCTGACCATTGTTGGCCACGATGGTGCGATCTTTCCCAATCTCCATGACAATTGGAGGCAGTGAAGTGCTCTTCATGACAGTTATAATTTAATTACACCAATGAGGCAATACCAGAGATCTTTCTCTAGGGACGTGCACTTCTTCACCTATATAACACTGACCAATCATAAGCAGGCAGCATCACACAGGAGAAAAGAAAATGCCCTCAAAATAGCCTAGATCAGATTTCTCCGTGTCAGACATGTATTGACTGACAGTCTGTTCTCCTCATTGGTCTCTCTGCAGAGACTGTAAGTGCTAGAAGTAGAGATTGCTTACACTTTTCAGCTTCCATCTCCTGGCGCTCAGTGTAAATGGCACTTTACACACAGCGACATCGCTAGCGATGTGGCTGGTGAAAGCACCCGCCCCCGTCGGTTATGCGTCACGGGCAAATCGCTGCCCGTGGCACACAACATCGCTAGGAACGGTCACACATACCTGCCTAGCGATGTCGCTGTGGCCGGCAAACCGCCTCCTTTCTAAGGGGGCGGTTCGTTCGACTTCACTAAGCGGCCGCCCAATAGAAGCGGAGGGGCGGAGATGAGCGGGCCGAACATCCCGCCCACCTCCTTCCTTCCTCATTGCGGGCGGCTGCAAGTACGGTGATGCTCCTCGTTCCTGCGGTGTCACACATAGCGATGTGCGCTGCCGCAGGAACGACGAACAACCTGCGTCCTGCAACAGCAACTATAATTGGGATTAGAACGACGTGTCAACGATCAACGATAAGGTAAGTAATTTTGATCGTTAACGGTCGTTCGTGTGTTTCACACACGACGACGTCAGATGTGCGTCACGAATTCCGTGACTCCAACGACATCTCGTTAGCGACGTCGTTGCGTGTAAAGCTGCCTTAAGGGAAGCGCAGTATAATACTGTGTGATGAACTCTTAGCTACCCGTACCCACTATGATGTCCCCTGTATACTGTGTCCCCACAGATTCTTACAGTGATAGGCCTGCATATCATACATTGTGGAGAGGAGCAATGTGGGGTTGATATTTTTTGCAGGAAGCACAGTGAGGTGCAGCAGGGGGTTACCCACAGGAAAATTGCCAATTGCAGCATCATGAAGTTTCAGATCTATGATATTTGAGGGTCAAGGTGAGGATGTTCACATGATAGGTGATCAACTTGTGACTTAAAGTTGACCTAGTGCAAAAATGCTGAAGATTTTTGGTTTGTAGCAGTCTGTAATTATCAGCAATAGATAGATAGTCTGCTGTCATCTCACTGATTCTGCCGTACTCCTCCCTCCAGCCCAAAACAGCAGCACATGCAGAACCAGCAGCAGTGTGATCCAGAGGAGCAATCGCTACTATCTCCACTCACAAAAGTATCACTATTATCTGTGGAGATACATGGGACTGCAGCTCACAGATAATACATTATCATGTCAGTGGGAGCCCACCAAAAGCAGGGTAGGGTGCTGCTGGCAGAAATAGTTGGTCCTACATCTCCACCCAGCACCCCCTACATCTCTACCCTCATCTCTGTCTATCACCACAAAGCTGTACAGGGAGAAAAGAAGAGGGCCGAGGACTGAACCTTGAGGGACCCCAACAGTGAGAGGAAGCGGAGAAGATGTGGAGCCAGCAAATGGTACACTGAATGAGTGGCCAGAAATATAGAAAGAAAACCAGGACAGTACAGTGTCCTTTCGCCGGTTGAATGGAGCATAGAAAGAAGGAGATGGTGGTCAACGGTGTCGAAGGCGGCAGAGAGGTCAAGAAGGATAACCAGAGAGTGGTCATTATTACGTTTTGCTGTCAATAGCTCATTGGCTACATTGACAAGGGCAATTTCTGTTGAGTGTAAGGGACAGAAGCCGGACTGTAAAGGATCTAGAAGAGCGTGAGAGGAGAGGTAACGGGTGAGGCGAGAATAGACCAGGCGCTCCAAGAGTTTGGAGATGAAGGGGAGATTGGAGACTGGTCTGTAGTTGTTTTTGCAAGGTGGGTCACGTGTAATGATAGTGTGTTTGAGGGAGGAGGAGAAGATGCCAGAAGAGACAGAGATTGAAGATTTTAGTTTGGTGAGTAGTGATAAGAGGAGAGAGGGGCTGGAGTAGGTGTGAGGGGAAGGGATCAGTAGGGCAAGTGGTAGCATGAGAATAGAGGAGCCTGGAGACTTCTTCCTCTGCAACTGGGTCAAATGTGGAAAGTGAGCTGGATGGGATGTGGGGAGGGATGGGAATCACGACGCTTGGTGGATGGGAGCTGATCTCTTAGCGGATGTTTTCTATTTTCTCTGTTAAATAGGAGGCCAGGTCATCAGCATGAAGGTCTGTGATAGGGGTCTGTGCTTTGGGACTGAGGAGGGAGTGAAAGGTGTCAAAGAGCTTTTTTGAATTGTTGAGGATATCAGGGTGGTTAAGTAGGTCTGTTTGGCGAGGTAAAGGGCAGAGTTGTAGGTTCTTAACATGAATGTGTAATGGATGAAGTTTTCTGGTGTTGCGGTTAGACACAGAAGATTAGAGAGTCTCACAGGCGGTCAAGGGAGCTTCACAACAACAAAACAGCTTTCATTGCAGGTGTGACACCACCTGAGCAGATCTCCAGTCCAGAACTGGTTCATGTTTCCAAAGCCACGGTATGCCCAGCAACAGCGGATGCGGCATGAAAGGCTATCTCCGTATGCAGCATTCCCACACGTAGGACAACTATTTTGATGACGAACTGGATGGCCTCGGGCAGAGGCCTTTTGTCCACCGATCGCACAGTAATTGGAGTTTGCAGCTGACTAACAGGAATCCAGTACTGATCCACTATAGTCTGTTGTATGAAATTCCCGTCAGCTCCAGAATCCAGAAGGGCCAGTTCAGAGAAGCTGGAGTCGTTACTGGTTACAGACACAGTCATATATAGAGGTGAAGAGGATTTGCAATCACATAGGGTAGCCTCTCATACTGACCTCAGGCTGGAAAGTTTCCCAGCTTCTTGGGAAGAAGCGTATAAGATGTGCGGATTTTCCGTTCCGCAGTAGTAGCACCCCTTAGTAGTGCAGCAGATCTCCTGGCAGCAGCGGGCTGGATGCACTTGATCATTCTCCATTAGCTATGCGACTGCTTGTACGAGGAAGCGTGGACCTCAGGACAGAGGATACTGGGTGCAATGGCCTCCTCTCAAGCGCGTTCCTGAAAGCACAGTTCCATCTGAACAGCTAAACTAATCAGGTTGTCCAGAGAGAAGGGTAAAGTACTGTCAGCCAACGCGTCCTTGATTTTACCAGATAGGCCTCGCCAGAATGCTCTGACCAATGGCTTATTGGTCCACTGCAGCTCAACCGATAAGGTGCGGAATCTTATGGCGTGTTTGCCTCCGGTGAGATCCCTTTAGTTGCAGGTCAAACAGTGCTTCAGTAGCAGATGCGATACGGCCAGGTTCATCAAAACCCTTCTGGAAGGCCTCCAGGAAGAGAGGCAGGTTGGTGACAAGTGGATCAAGCCTCTCCAGAAATAGATTGATCCAGTCCAGAGCTTCGCCCTCTATGTGAGAAGCCAGGAAGGCCACTTTGACGGCATCTGTGGGATACTGCTGCGGCAGAAGATGCAAGTGAAACTGGCACTGATTGAGAAACCTATAAAGCTTCAGATCCCCCTCAGCACCGTGGAGGTCTGTTGAGACAAGGGGGCAGACTGCCGGCAGGGAGAGAAGCCGGCACTGAAGGTGCCAAGACTGAAAGCGTAGAGGCTTAGCTGGTAGGATTCTGAAAGGCTGTCAACCGTTCAGTCACAGAGGCAAGATACTCCCGACAATGTGTACCTTCCTGAAGAGAGAGCTCTTCTTGAAGATTGGTAAGCACAGCGTTGGTGCTTGCATGATGTGCCAGCTGCAGGGAGCTCAGTTGAATGTCCATAACCTGCAGAATGGTTATGAGTTGGTGTTGTTCCTCCCGTACATGAGCAAATTCTCGCTGAGCTGAGAACATAGGGGCAGTGGTGTTCATGACCTGGGCAAACTGTTATGCTTGTCGGACAAGCAGGGATTTAGCAAATGCACTGGGCTACAGCAAACAGAAAACCCAGAGGGGTTTGACTACAGAACCGCACCTGGTGATCACCAGAGCCTCTGATGGTGAGGGTGTTACACTGCAGGTGTGAGACCGGGTGCTACTTGGGAAGACTGGTGCTGCAATGGCTGGTCCCAGGGGTATGGGAGCAATAGTTACTGGACATAGATGGCAGCAGGTGTTGACCAGGATAGATAGATAGGGCAGCAGCTGGTGAGAACACTTCACAGCAGCTGGTATCGTGGTTGGTGGCCGGTGAAGCAGCAGAGGCAGGTTAGGGATGTCAGCAGCAGTATACTGAAAAACAAATAGCAGCAGCGGAATCTAGGACAGTAGTACAGCAGCAGTACAGTGCTAGGGGACCTAAGAACTAGCAATCAGGGCTGTGGAGTCGGTAAGCCAAACCTTCGACTCAGACTCCTCAATTTCTCTTGCACCGACTCCGACTCCTACATATATTGCTTATAGTTAGGTGAAAAATTATTGTAATACATGAACATGTGTATGTGACCAGCAGACATTTAATAATGTTGATGATACAATAATCAAGATATTTTTATAGAACATAAAATATATTTATTGGAATACAACTTTAGAACACAAAAAACTGTAATAAATTGTAAATATGTAATACACTATGTAATATACAGTAGATTACATATATATCTTGTGTATGTGTATATATATATATATATATATATATATATATATATATATATATATATATATATATATATATAGTGTATTACATATTTGCAATTAATTAGTTTTTTGTGTTCTAAAGTTGTATTCCAATAAATATACTCTATGTTCTATCTAAATATCTTGATTATTGTATCATAAAAATTATTAAATGTCTGATGTTCACATTGTACAATACATTTTTCACTTAAATATCAGCATTATACTAAATGTTATTATTTAGTAAAATATTTAGCACATTCTGCATTGCACTACTGTCCCCAATTTATTATATATTTTAGGAGTCGGAGTCGGTGCATTTTATACCGACTCAGACTCCATCAAAATGAGCTCCGACTCCGACTCCACAGCCCTGCTAGCAATGTATTAGACTCAGAAGGAAGTACCTTTAAATAGCTGCAGCCTCTCAGCTGACCCAACAGGCACTTCCGGGTTAAGGGTATGCTGGCCCTTTAAGAAAGGGGCATGGCTGCACGCAAATCCCTAAGGCAGAAGCAGGAAGCCTGCGATGAATACACAGCCTTCGGGAGACAGCAGCATGAGACGGGAACAGAGCGACCACCGCAGAAGGGCGAGATGAGTGAGAGGGCTCATGTATTCACTGGGGGAGGGGGGCAGGACAATGCTGGGACACCCGTGTGGGATTTAAGATAAATTTCAACATTTCTCATACATTACACAGAAGCATAACATAGCGTACAGGAAAGTTTACAATACACAGCTATACTACACAAACACTGCTGCTAATAATATGTCCAACAACAAAACACAACAGACCACGATAACGGACGGTATGTGGGAAAGAAGGAATAGCAAGGGGGAAATTATAGGCCTGTAGCTTTATTGAAGGGCAAAAAACATGGAAGGGGAGAGTGGGAAGAAGGGTTCAATCCCAGTCATCGAAATCCAGAGAGTCCAGATTTAGTTGTCTCTCATCAGGCTGTGGATTAACTTGTGTCAGTCATGGATTTTTATGCTTTTCTACCACAATATCTCCTTAAACCCAACAAGAGATCTGGAGTGTAGTGTCAGATTCTGCTGTGTGAACATGGTAAGATGCCGCCCTCACACTGTGATTTCTGAGCTAAATCCCGTGTGACAGTACCCCTCCCTCTACGAGGTCTCTCTGGATATGACTGCTATGAAATGCCCTAACCAGGTGCTCCTTATGGATATCTGAAGCTAGCACCCAAGTTCTTTCCTCAGGATCTGTAGAACCAGGTACTGTACTGAACAATGAACAACCCGAGAATCAATCATTCTCGACACCTCAAACTCCAATGAACCATCAACCAGTACCAGGGGTGGAGGGGTGGGAAGGGGAATTCCCAAACCCCCAAATTTCTGCAACAGGGTACCATTCACTCTCACTTGAGCCGATGGCAAGAAATAAAGGGCAGAAATCCGACACATCACCTCCCGAAGGCCTATACTCAAAGCCTGGAGCATGAATTTCCACTGCCCTAGCATAGATAAATAGATCTATAAAAAGTATTTCTAAAGATGTTTTATCATATGCTAATGAACGAGGGCAGTAGCCCCAGGGTCGTTGCTTCCCTGGCTAGTCACCCCAATTAGCATGTTAGTACACCGCTGTAGGGGTGCTAACATGCTAATGAATGTGCAGCGTCAAAGGATGATGTCACTCACCTCTCCGCTGCCATCGCGTCCAATGCTGGATTTCGGCTCAGTGTGCATGACCCCAGAGTTTGGGTCATGCGCACTACTTCAGTTTGAAGCCAGAATGCATACACCCGGCTTCATAGTGTGCATGACCCAAACTCCGGGGTCATGTGCACCGAGCCAAAATCCCCCGTCGTGCAGCGGAGAGGTGAGATCATCCTTTGACGCTGAACATTCATTAGCATGTTAGTACGCCCCTGTGGGTGTGCGAACATGCTAATTGGGGTGACTAGCAAGGGAAGCAACGCCCTTGGGGCTACTGCCCTCGCTCATTAGCATAATATAAAACATCTTTAGAAATAGTTTTTCTAAAGATCTCTATCTATGCTAGTGTATACAGGGACTGTTAGGCAGGGATTATAAATATGCATCCAGAACTGCTCGTGGTCCGGGGGTTATTGCACCCTACAGGTTCCCTTTAAAGGAGCAAAACTTTAAGCCATTCATTTGGAATTATAACATCAAGCAACTGGACACAAATATCAGCCGACCACCACGCGAGGGAGGGGAAGAGTAGAGAAAGAGATAGCCAAAACATGGGTATAAACCCTCCTATCCATGTGCATAGTTATCGTGGAAGCCAACTGTGAGGGAAATCCTGAGATATGATGGCCCTACACATACACCCCCTCCCTGCACACACAGAGATTCCCCTCAGATCACTCAGCATTTGGGAAGGTGTCAAATTCAATTACACTGCCAAGCCAGAGGAAGACCCCCTGGGAGGATATGTCCATTCATCAAGGGAGTGGGTGGGAAACAGGAAAACCTTGAAGCTTCAAAGGGATCCAGGACCCTCTTTCCCAGCAGGAGTTCATATTCCTGACTCTGTAACGTCATACACAGTTATGATATTACCGTGCGTCTGAGCCATACACCCACTACATCGTTAAAATTGGGACTCCAAGCTGCATCTCTGCATACCCTCAAATCCTTTGTCACTCCCTGGGGCGGCGAGATACAGGGAACTCCGAGTAGGAGTCCGGTAGAGGAGTCTTGCTTGGGCTCAGTATGCAGAGGGGACACAAATGGATCTGATGACACCAGAACCGTCCCGATCGGACCTCCCAGTCCGGAGTTGCGGATCATATTCACTTTGGGATATTATTTTAGACTCAGGACAGGGGTGGGGCAGTACACCCCTGCGAGGTCACCAGGTGGGAGGGGACATGGATTGAGGCCAGTTTGATAAAGACAATGTGGACATTCTTGGCTTGTTTTTATTCGGGGGTCATGCGTGCTATACACATGTGAGGAAGTCCATGAAACCCTGGTCAAACGGCACCCCCTGTGGCCAGACGCATAAGGTAACTTCTTGAACTGACTCTGTTTGTGACCACGTCTTATTTGTAAATGTATTCTGACATTATATATATTCTGTAAATTCCATATTGTATATATTGTAGTTTCTAGTGTGCCCTTAAGGTGATTAAAAATTATATAATTTGATCTTGGGCTGTTCTGTTATCTCGATCCTGAATTCCACGTCTGTGTGCTCGGCGTAATCGATTGGTGGCAGCGAGTTTATGCCAAGGATCATTGTGGGACGACCCGTGAGATCAGGGGCGGATTAGATATATTCTGCCGCAGGAGTTGGGGGAATATATACCTTACTCTCACCGGGAACCCTTCAATCATCGGCATAGTAGAATAGCGACCTCCTTGCTTATTGTTGGGGAATTCCATAATTGGCCTGACTATAAGAGGGGCGCTAGAGAGCGAGTCACATGCTCTGTCTGGTGGAAAGGAGGGGTGTAACTTCCACTTCCCCCTTTTCCTGACACCAACCACCCGGGCACTGGGGGAAAAAGGTAACCAACAGCGACGGTTACCTCCTTACTCCCTGCCCCAACCAGTAACACTAAATATAGTGGAAGAACCAATTGAAACAGAAGGAATTATGCTCATCCTAAAACACATATGGAGCATGTGAAGGACTACCGGTGCCTTCAACCATAAAAGACTAGAGACTGCCTTCAGAATCATGAACCATCACTGGAGAACCTCTTCGCTTTAAACATATGTAAAACGTTATACAGCAATTGTGCCATAACATTACCTCCTGCAGGCGGAGAACGCCACTGGGATATGGCACAATTATATCAAGTGTTAAAACCCTTGTGAAGTATTATCACCTTTTAGACCCTGCTCTTGGTGTGGTCTAACAGCCACCGTAGCTGGCAGACTTAGATTTTGTAATTTAATCTCAGGTTGCCATGTTAACGATCTCGCTCTCGTAATTCCGTCACTGCGGTCCTGATTGGGTGGGAGAGAGAGTCTGCTCCTTATCCCAGCCTCCTAAGTGCTGCGATCACTATTAATCATGGCATTTAGTGAGTTAAACAGCCAGGAGCTGTGTAGGCACCGGCCCTTTTCTTGTAGAGCTGGAGTTCCGCTTGTACTTATAACGAGCTCCAAGCGGCAATCATGTTGGTATTATTGGTGGCCAATTGAGAATGAGCCCCTAAAATTGATAACACAATGGTAAAGATTTATTGACCCCTTATTTTAATGTGACATTACATATAAGTTACATGGCGGGAGGCGTCTAGTGAATTTGCTCAAGAGCTTTTACTCGTGTAACTGCATCAAAAATTGCTCGTGTCTTTCCAGACCAACAGGAATGTTTCCTATCCTTAAAAACAAAGGGATTAACCAGGAAGGAGAGGAGGAATCAAGACGGATTATTTGCTGCAAACAATTTAGTTTTATAAAAATTTATTTTGTGCAATTAGGAAGTGGCAATTCAGTGTCACAGATTTCCTGATCCCTCACCAATATGTGATGTACAGGGTGGACCATTTATATGGATACACCTAAGTAAAATGGGAATGGTTGGTGATATCAACTTCCTCTTTGTGGCTCATTAGTATATGGGAGGGTGGTAACTTTTCAAGATGGGTGGTGACCATGGCGTCCATTTTTAAGTTGGACATTTTGGATTCAACTTTATTTTTTCCAATGGAAAGAGGGTCATGTAACACCTCAAACGTATTGAGAATTTCACAAGAAAAACAATGGTGTGCTTGGTATTATTGTAACTTTATTCCTTTATTAGTTATTTACAAGTTTCTCTTTGTTTACAGCCATTGACATTTCACAGAGGTTAACACGTGAGGAGCAGATAGAAATTGTGTTGATGTCTGGTGAATGCATTACCCGGGTCATTGGAGCAGATTTCAATGCAAGACACCCTACGAGACCACCCATCTCCCATGCTACAGTTAGCAAACTGCTTTCCAAATTTCGTGAATCAGGTTCAGTGTTGGATTTGCCAAAATGTGCACGCAAGAAAACTGTCACTAATGAAGAAACATCAGTGCCTGTCCTAGCTTCATTCAGCAAGTGCCCACAGCGTACCACTCGGCACATGTCGCTGGAGAGTGGCATCCGTCCAACATCCCTTCGTCAGATATTAGCTATTCATAAATGGCACCATTAAAAAAATCCAGCTGCTGCAGCATCTCAACGATGATTACTTGAATTTGCTACAAGCTGATGTGTTGCCCTCTTTATGCACTGAAGATGGCACGTTCACTGAGTTTTTCCAGCAAGATGGTGCACCACCACATTATGGGTGCCGGGTCTGAGCATTGCTACATGAACAGTTTCCTGGAAAGTGGATTGGTCGTCGTGGGCCAGTTAAATGGCCACCAAGGTCTCCCAATCTGATCCCCTTAGACTTTTATCTTTTGGGTCATCTGAAGGCAATTGTCTGTGCTGTAAAGATACAAGATGTGCAGCATTTAAAACAACGGATACTGGAAGCCTGTGCTGTATTTCTTCTGCAGTGTTACTTACTATCAGTGTGTCAAGAGTGGAATAAGAGGATTGCACTGACAATCCAATGGGCAGCACTTTGAACACATTTTATAAGTGGTTATAAAATTGTAAATAACTAATGATCAAATAAAGTTACTTTAAAATTAAGCACACCATTGTTTTTCTTGTGAAATTCTCAATAAGTTTGATGTGTTACATGACCCTCTTCCCATTGAAAAAGATAAAGTTGGATACAAAATGGCCACCCTGGTCATCACCCATCTTGAAAAGTTTCCCCCCTCCCATATCCTAATAAACCACAAATTGGAAGTTGAGATCACCAAAAATTCCAATTTTATTTAGGTGTATTCATATAAATGGCCCACCCTGCAATGCAGGTTACATAGCCGGTGAAATTATTGAATGGGCTCCGGAGCTTTGGCTCAAAAACCTGCATCAAAAATGACGTGTTATTCTAGTCTACTAGAAATATTTGTTAATTTGTCTGAGCTGTGATTTAAAAAATGAAAAAATAATCTTTTTATCTCCAACAGAAAATGCAAGTGATCATTCTGGAGGAAATGTGATGTTATCACTAGAATGTAATGTAAAAGATGAAGAGAACATATGTCAGTCCTCAGGAAAAGACCTCATTACCATTAATGTACATCAAGAAGATTCTGTTAAATGCAAGAGAAATCACACAAGAGAGAAGAAATCACACTCCTGTTCAGAATGTGGGAAATGTTTTAAAGTAAAATCACATCTTGTTACACATCTAAGAATTCACACAGGGGAGAAGCCGTACTCATGCTCAGAATGTGGGAAACATTTTTCAAAGAAATATCATCTTACTAGACATCAAAAAATTCATACAGGAGAAAGGCTGTATTCATGTTCAGAATGTGGAAAAGGTTTTATAGATAAATCAGATCATTCGAGACATGAGAAAATTCACAAAGTGAAGCCATATTCATGTTCAGAATGTGGGAAATGTTTTATTATAAAATCACAACTTGTTAGGCATCAGAGAATTCATACAGTAGAGAAACCATATTCATGTTCAGTATGTCAGAAACGTTTTACACATAGATCAAGAAGTATTATACATGAGAAAGTTCACACAGGAGAAAAGCCGTATTCATGTTCAGAATGTGGGAAATGTTTTAAAGCGAAATCAAATCTTATTCAGCATAAAATAAGTCACACAGGAGAGAAGCCGTATTCATGTTCAAAATGTCAGAAACGTTTTACATATAAATCAAGCCTTGTTGAACATTTGAGAGTTCACACAGGAGAAAAGCCGTTTTCATGTTCAGAATGTGGGAAATGTTTTGAAAGTAAAGCAAATCTTATTAAGCATAAAATACATCACCCAAGAGAGAAGCCGTATTCATGTTCAGAATGTCGTAAGTGTTTTACTACAAAATTTCATCTTGTTATACATCAGAGAATTCACACAGGAGAGAAGCCATATTCATGTTCAGTATGTGGGAAATGTTTTACACAAAAATCAAGCCTTCTTACACATGAGAAAATTCACAAGGGAGAGAAGCTGAATTCAGCTTCACTATGTGGGAAACAGTTTAAAGAAAAGTCAAATATTGTTGCACATGAGAGAAGTCACCCTGTAGAGAAGCCGTATTCATGTTCGGAATGTCATAAAGTTTTTAAACTAAAAAGAAGTCTCAATGCGCATGAGAGAATTCACACAGGAAATACATACTCATGTTCCGAATGTGGAAAAGTTTTAATGAGTAAAGCAAATCTTCTTTATCATGTGAAAGGGCATACAGAAGAAAAGACATATTCATGTTCAAAATGTGGAAAAAAATGTATGAGTAAAGCAAATCTTCTTTCTCATGTGAAAATGCACACAGGAGAGAAGACATATTCATGTTCAGTATGTTGGAAATGGTTTACACAAAAATCAAGCCTTCTTAAACATCAGAAAGTTCACATAGGAGACAAGCCATATTCATGTTCAGAATGTGGGAAACAGTTTAATACTGAAGCCCTGCTAAGTGATCATCAAAGAGATCACACTGAAGAGAAGCCATTTACATGTAGCGAATGTGGGATATCTTTTATATATGAATCAAGTCTTCTCAGACATAAGAAAGTTCACGATCAGAGTGTGGAAAATGTTTCTGTAAACAAATCATTTCAAGTTAAATATCCAAGAAGTTACACAGTAGAGAAGCCGTATTCATGCTCCGAATGTGGAAAATGCTTTAGAAGCAAAGACAAGCTTCATACTCATCAGAGAAGTCACACACAGGGGAAGCTGTTTTGATGTTTAATTTGAAACATAAAAAATGTTTTATAAAGCAATTAAAGCAAAAATATCTTTTTTACAAGTCAGTAATATTTTTTGTAGACATTTAAACTTTTTTATTGCATACACTGAAGCTGCCAAGTACCAATATTACATTTACCTGGTGTCAACTGTGACATGGATTCTTTGGGGACAATGATCCTGACAGGCTCTATGATTAGTGATGGGCGATCCCGATCTGTAAAGTTCGGGAATCGTACCGAACAGATAGTGATTGTGTACACGATCCCGATCACGAGCTGTCCTGGGAAGCTCATGTTACAGATTCGGTATGGTTTGGATCCAGGGGCTGTTAAAATAAAAAAAAAAAAAAAAGCACCTTATTAAAAAAACATTATGATCATACTTACAGATCCCGCAATGCGTCATGCAGACAGTCTCCCGGCCGCTTCTGCTTCCGCGACCGATCATTGCTGTGCCGCCCGGTAGCCAGCACTGACTAAAAGGACCTTCCATGACGTCATAGCCATGTGACCAGTCAGGTGTGAATGTTGTACAGACATTGGCTTACATACTGGTCACATGAGTATGATGTCTTCTGAAGGTCCTGTTAACTGAACTTCGACAGTCTCTGTGCGAGTGTCGCATCGCATCACTGAGCACAATCTCCCAACAGGAGCTGGTCAGCCTCATGTGTTTCCACGCTGCTGAGGCGCTCCTGTCCTGAGAGCGTCCGGTGCGGGGTGATGCAATGCGAGACACAAGTGCAATCATACCCTCACTGTCACAAATTAGTAGAATGAGAAAAGGTACTCGCCAAGATGAAATACAATGTCCTTTATTTCATAAAAACGAGGATAGGTAGGAAGAGGATGCGGAGGGTGAGGACCTCTCCCTACCTATCCTAGTTGTTATGAAATAAAGGACCATGCATTTCATCTTGGTGAGTGCCTTTTCACATTCTACTAATTTGTGATTTTTCCTTAATGGTTCCTATGATCGGCACCTCCTATTTTTGTGTCCTAGCTCTCCTTATTAGCTAGTGATTTTTCTGTTGCTAATTTAACTCTTGTTGGAGTCAGTAGTGCTGGACTGTCTGCTTGCTGTGCTTATGTTTCAATACCCTCGCTGTCAGCCTGCTTCTTGCTCTGTAGAGAGCGATGCAGCAGAGCTGACATGGCTTTCTCTCTGCTTTTTGCTTTGTATAGATGCTGTCTGTACAGAATGATGATGCAGACATTGCTGTCCCTGTGAACTACGTCAGACTACGGATTTTTTTTTATAATAAAGATGGAGTCTCTAAATGATTTATTTTGTTTTATTTCTAACAAAAACATTTTTTCTTTGTTTTTTGTTTTTTTTTTTTTTTACTGTTTACTAGAAATTCATGGTGGCCATGTCTAATTTGGCGTGATACCACGAAATTCGGGCTTAGTACCTTCTGAGAATACAAAGCTGGTATTAACTCCTTTACCCAGCGTGCCATCCGGCACCAGGGCCGCTGGGTAAAGCGCCTGGAAATGGCGCTGAGAAACAAGGCGCCATTTCCAGGGCCTGCTGCGGGCTGCCGAGAATCCCAGCTGCCTGTCTTTCTCTGACTGGCGATCAAAATGCGGGAGCCCACACATTTTGTTTCAAATTTAAAAAAAAAAAAAAAAAAAGTGCTTCCCTGTATTTTGATTGCCAGCCAAGGTAAAGCCAGGCAACTTGGGGCTGGAACTCTTGGCAGCCCGCAGCCGCCCCTGGAAATGGTGCATTGTTTTTTTTAGCACCATTTCCAGGCGCTTTACCCGGCTCATCCAGCGGCCCTGGTGCCTGGTAGCTCGCTGGATAATAAAGGGGTTAATGCCAGCTTTGTAGTCTCAGATGGTACTAAGCCTGAAATTAATGGTGTCCCACCAAATTAGACATGGTCACCTTGAATTTCTAGTAAACAGTAAAAAAAAAAAAAAATTTTTATTAGAAATAATACAAAAAATATTTAGACTCCATCTTTATTATAAGAACAATTCTTAGTCTGACGTAATCCACAGGGATAGCATTGTCAGCTCTGCTTCATCACATTGCACAGACAGCATCTAAACAGTGTGAGAAGCAGGCTGACACTGAGGCTGGAGTTTCACTTACGTATGACTGGTGCAGTCTCGCATGGGCATCACTTCGCAAGGATAGACACTCTCTGGACACGAGCGCATCAGCTGTATGGAAAGACATGCAGCTGACCGCTCCTGTCAGCAGATTGTGCGGCCGTACCGGGTGATGCTGATGTGACACTAGCACAGTGGCAGTCAAAATACAATTAACAGGACCTTCGATGATGTCATAGCCATGTGACCAGTCTGTAAGTCAATGTCTATACAATAATCATACCAGACTGGTCACATGGCAATGACCTCACGTAAGGTTCTGTAACCCGGGGGCACAGCAATGATCAGAAGCGGCGGGGAGTCGGATTCTGCAGGACGCGTTGCGGGACCTGTAAGTATAATGACAATGTTTATTATTAACTATATTCTTTATTTTACAGTCCCCATAGATAGTGATGGGGGGATAGCCTATCACTATCTATGATTAGATTCCCAAAGGCTCGTTCAGATGAGCGCATTATATGTATTTGTGCTGTTCCTATGCCCCACGAAGAGCACATGGAACCACTGCAGCCGGTGTGCCAGTACAGTACACAAGGCAGATTTTCCACATGGACCAATGGTTTAAGTTAAAAAATTGTGACAGGCATTATACTGGTCAGATTTGTGGACCAAACTAGTGCATATATAGGGAACAGGAGGGGGTTTAGGAACTCACCATGCCTTGGACTTGATATGGAAGCCCGGAGATTTCTGGAGCCGGAGGTTGCTGATCCAACGCTGGTGCAGAGCAGCAACTAATAGCATGAAAAAGGGAGGAGGAGTTCAGCACAGCCATGTGAGAGCTATCCTAGCTGATGTCTTATGACTTGACTTAATTGTTTAATAAAAACTGTACATGTCTTCCTTTTAGCAATGATCTGTAGAGACAGCCTGCTGGGGCTTTTGTCTGATATATAATTTATTTAGTAAACTGATTAAAAATAAACATGTCTACATGCTAAAGGGGTATCCCGAATTAAAGTATTTCTCAACTATTTGCTGCATAGTGTAACTGTTACGTTAGCGGGTGCAGACCCACTTCACAATAGACCGGGTTTACTCTGGAGGGCATGACTAAGTGCCTACTGGGTTTTTACCAAAGCTTCTGATGGTGAGGATGGACTTTGCTGCTGGTAGACACCAGGTACCACTCCTCGTCAGTTTCTGGTACTTCAGCAGTTGACCAAAAGTACAGCGACGCAGGTACAGAGGGCAGGCAGGACAGAGTGGTTAGTGGAGGCTGTGACGGGGTCCTTCTCCCATATCACACAATCAACAGCGAGAGATGAGTGAATAATCCAAGGAGCATTTATTCCATGCAAATCAAATGGTTCATAACATAATCCACAAAAAAGGTTAAAATTAGTCCGGTAAGCGATAAATGTCCAGGGCTCTCTGAGAAGTCTTAGCTTCTCCCAGAGGATCAATTCTTCTCTCTTCAAGTTCTCTAAACAGACTGCCTCTTCCCCACCCCCCGGTAAGCAGAGAGTTTACAGTAGGTGGATTCCATGCCCACCTCTCCCAAACACCTAGGGATAGAAGCACTTCAAGATGCTATAACCTTGTACTATAGGTGTTGATTACATACAGACAATACAATGTACACACAAGCAGTACAAATAATGGACAGTGAACCAAGCTTAAAATAGGAATCTGTACAACATGATAGACCTCCCCCAATATTCCACCATCACAACCTCTCCCTCCTGAATAAGTCAGTATGCCATGAGGTCTACACAGACCTATGGCCATCACACTTAAGTCCATGTTGCTCAGTTGTGGATAGTCTATGGTTTTTTCTTGCCAGGACAGTCCATCAGCATTCTGGTGTTGGCTTCCACGCTTGTATTGGATGGAGAAGCTGTAGGTAGTCCCTTGTACAGCGGTAGGGTTGGAAGGACAAGCTTCCCTTTGTGTCCTTCACAAAAAAGGTGGTGGAGTGTGTATATTTATCAAATCTAACCTACAACCTGTGTTGAATGATGACATTGGGGGGAACTGCAACAATGTAGAGTCAGTATGGGTAAATGTACACGAGGGGAATAATGGAAAAAACATAGCATTTCATAAGTATAAAAATATCAATAGGAAATGTAAAAAAAGAAATCAAGCAAGCAAAATTAGCTACTGAAACAAAAATTGCCAAGGACATTAAAATAAATCCCAAAATCTTTTATGAATACATTAATGCCAAAAAGAAAAGTATAGTATTGGCCCCTTAAAATATAATAACAAGTTAGTTATAGAGGACAAACAAAAGACTGAGATATTAAATAGGCATTTCTCATCTGTTCACCAAGGAACTGACTGTTCCAGGGATCATTCAACAAGAGAAAAATCAAAGTTCACCACCCGATATAATTAATTTAACACAAGAAGAAGTACGCCTACGTCTGAGTAAATTAAACATTGACAAATCCCCGGGCCAGATGGCATTCATCCACGAGTATTGAGGGAATTGAGCTCCGTAATCGACAGACCGCTGTAGCTTATCTTTTTAGACTCGCTTGTAACAGGGTTGGTGCCTCAGGATTGGAGGATTGCTGATGTGGTACCGATATTTAAGAAAGGTAAAAGGGTGGATCCTGGCAACTACCGTCCAGTAAGTCTGACATCAGTAGTATGCAAAGTTTTTGAGGGCATTTTAAGGGATGACATGCAAAAATATATTGCAGAAAATAATATAATAACTGACAGACAGCATGGATTCATGAAAGATAAGTCGTGTCTAACCAACCTGTTGGGGTTCTATGAGGGGGTAAGTGCAAACCTGGATATTGGTAATGCAGCTGATGGGATTTATTTGGATTTTGCAAAGGCATTTGATACTGTACCACATAATAGCCTTATACTAAAGCTCCAGAAGCAAGGACTAGGGGAAACTATATGCAACTGGGTAAGGAATTGGCTAAAAGGAAACAAAGAGTAGTCATAAATGGTACATTCTCTAAATGGGCTATAGTCAGCAGTGGGGACCGCAGGGATCTGTACTGGGAGCAGTGGGGACCGCAGGGATCTGTACTGGGAGCAGTGGGGACCGCAGGGATCTGTACTGGGAGCAGTGGGGACCGCAGGGATCTGTACTGGGAGCAGTGGGGACCGCAGGGATCTGTACTGGGAGCAGTGGGAACCACAGGGATCTGTACTGGGAGCAGTGGGGACCACAGGGATCTGTGCTAGGACCGATTCTTTTTATTCTCTTTATGAATGACCTTATGGATGGGATTTATAGTAAAGTGTCAGTCTTTGCTGATGACATCGAACTATGTAGGATATTAACTCCTTCACGACCCATGACGGATATATCCGTCATGGATCGTGTGAGGTTAATCCCCGCCCCCCTGCTGTTTTCAACAGCTGACATGTGTGCCTGCATGTTATGAGTGGAATTGAATTCCACCCGCAACATTTAACCTCTTACATCTTGCTGCCAAAGTGTGGCAGCGAGATGGATATGCGCGCGGCCATTATTTTCACTTACCACCGCCCCCACCGGAAGTCACGGGCATGATCACGTTGCCGTGGTAGCACAGGGTCATGTGATGACACTTGTAGCTATCATGAGTCACTTTCAGTTTCACTCGGCCCAGAGCTGAGTGAATCAGGAAGTGAGCATATATGCTGTTTACAGCTATGTAGCTGTGATCAGCAGATAGGGCAGAGCGATCGCATTGTTGATCCATATAGCCCCCTAGGGGGACTAGTAAAATAAAAAAAAAAACAAAGTTCAAATCACCCCCCTTTCACTGCATTGGAAATTAAAGGGTTAGAAAAATAAAAAACGTACACATATTTGGTATCGCCGCGTTCAGAAATGCCTGATCTATCAAAATAAAAAATCAATCTGATGGGAATTTTTTTGCCGCTATGCCATTTACCAAACACCAAAACTACGTTTTTTGGTCACCGCAAGTTTTATGCAAAATGCAATAACAGGCGATCAAAACGTAGCATCTGCGCAAAAATGGTACCATTAAAAACGTCAGCTCGAGACGCAAAAAATAAGGCATCACTGAGCCATATATCCCAAGAAATGAAAACGATACGTGTTTCGGAAAATGGCGCAAAACGTACGCCACTTTTATTGGACAAGCTTGTGAATTTTTTTTTAACCCCTTAGATACAAGTAAACCTATACATGTTTGGTGTCTACAAACCTGTGCCGACCTCAGGCATTACAACAACACATCAGTTTTACCATATAGTGAACACGGTGAATAAAACATCCGAAAAACTATTGTGCGATCACACTTTTTTTGCAGTTTTTCACACTTGAATTTTTTTGCTGTTTTCCAGTACACTATATGGAAAAATTTATGGTTTCATTTAAACGTACACTCGTCCCGCAAAAAAAACAAGCCCTCATATGGCAAGATTGATAGAAAAATAAGAAAGTTACGGCTCTCGGAATAAGGGGAGCAAAAAACAAAAACGGAAACCGCTCTGGGTCTGAAGGGGTTAAAAACTGACCTTGATAGTACAATATTACAAAAAGATCTGGATAAGATGTCAGAATGGGCAGATACTTGGCAAATGAGATTTAATGTTGATAAATGTAAAGTAATGCACCTAGGATGGAGTAATCCTATAACTGCGTATATGTACCGCCCCCGTGCCAGAGGCCGAGCCGCTCTGATCCAGAGCCGTGGAGGATCGAGGGGTCTCTGGACCCGGGGGTTCGCGTGGACACTCGAAGTTAAGAAGGGGGTGTATATACAGGGGAGTTATAAGTTTGTGACTCCACCCACGGTGCGTGGTAATGTGGGAGACCACCGATGCTGTTGGGGAGCCCGGTAGTGATTGTGTAGTAGCAAGATATTTAACCCCTCCATGGATAGGGGATTTGTGCCCCGGGACCCATTGGGGTTTGGTGGCAGAGTGCCATTGGGGAGAGGAAAGGAGTTTTTCAGTGTACTCCGTCCAAGAATGCTGACACCGACAGCTTGTAAACCAGAAGTCTGAGCACCACTGTAGCAGGGAGGGATTACGCGTGGATCCGTGCCCTTGGTATTGCTTGTTAGCCTGTGGTCTTCTCCGTGGCACCTTCTCTCTATTGGACCCTCAAGTCTTGAACTATTCGGGTCCCGCTCACCCGTATGGCTAACGGAGTGAGCTTGCTCTCAGGGTTCACGCGTAGGATTTCTTTGGACTGTAGTTTGGGAAAGTCTTATCCCATCGGTGCGCCAGTACCCCGATTTTGGAGTGGGTTGGGGATGAATCTTGAAGTTTTCACCCACGTCGGGTAAATTACCGGGACGCGTTAAGCTACTTCCCGGCCTAGGGACCACGTACGCCATTGTGCCCTGGCCCCTGTCCAGAGATGGCTCAAAGCCGCCGGCTGCCCTCCTCGGCAGTTAGTGCCCCTTGACACGATCCCCAGCAACTGGGGTTCCAGGTCCTACCAGGCCCAGACCAACGTCTGCCACCTAGTACTGAGGAGCCCTGCTCCCTACCTCCAACACAACACTCCCGTGACCTCTCTCCTTGAGAGTCACCGCACAACTCCTTTCACTTTTTCACTTTCCCCTACAAACCTCCAAGTGGGCAGCCCTATTCCCTTCAGGCCCCCCAATAGTGTGTCTGGTGGGTATGGTGCAAAGTGTTCCTAGGATTTTGACTGGCTAAGCTCTTAGCATTACCAAAGGACCAGGATCCGTAACCATGGAGGAGTGGATAATGTGCAGAAGGGCAGATTGCACAATACCTGTGACGACCTGATAGGCCAGGGCGTCACATTTACATTAAATGAAAGTAAACTCGGGACTACAGAACAGGAAAAGGACTTTGGTATTCTCATTACAAATAAGCTGAGCAGCAGCACTCAATGTCAGGCAGCAGCTGCTAAAGCAAACAAGATTTTAGGGTGTATAAAAAGAAAGATTAGATCCCGTGATCCCAACGTATTGGTACCCCTCTATAAGTCAATTGTAAGGCCACATCTGGAATATGGGATCCAGTTTTTGGCTCCACATTTTAAAAAGAACATTTAGAAGTTAGAGTCAGTTCAAAGGCAGCAACTAGACTACTACAAGGAGTGGAAGGCCTCCCATATAATGAGGTTGAAAAAGTTAGATATGTTTAGCTTAGAAAAAAGACGTCTCAGAAGAGATCTCATTTATTTATTTAAATACATGTATGGTCAATATAAAGGACTGGCACATGACTTATTTCTTCCAAAGACAATACTAAGGACCAAGGGGCACTCACTGCGAGTGGAAGAAAATCGATTCCGACAGCTAAATAGGAAAGGGTTCTTTACAGTTAGAGCGGTCAGATTGTGGAATTCCGACCACAAGAGGTAGTAATGGCAGATACTATAACCGCTTTTAAAAAAGGGCTGGATTATTTCCTCAGTACACAAAACATTGTTGGTTATAAATGACTTAGTGACCAAATGTAGAACTGGTGGAGGAAGGTTGAACTAGATGGACCTAGGTCTTTTTTCAACCTAAGTAACTATGTAACTCAAACTTTGTTTCCTGCACCCAAACATCGGCATTGTAGAACTCCCACATCATTTCCTAGGAGAATATCTGCAGGCAGCCGCTCATCACCCCAACCACACATTGCTTGACCCCAAAGCCAGAGTCCAGATCTCCAGTCGCCTAGTTAATGTAATCTAACACATATATATGTATAAAATGTGTGTTTGTATGTATGTATATATATATATATATATATATATATATATATATATATATATATATATATAAATCAATCATATTTAGTGGTTATCCTTAATACAGTATACCAGCACATGTAACTTAATGATGGCTGCTGCATCCTGGACAACTCCCAAAGAAGTTATGGAACAGAGGAATTCCTAAAGTTTGGACTGACCAATCCAGCAGAGACTATGCAAATTCCTATACATCCTGAAGTCCAGCCTGCGATACTTGATTGGACTATGCTTTTGTTTTCACCCATACTATAAAAAGCTTTGGTTTGAAAATAAAGAACAGTTGGAGTTTCTTGCCAGTCATGAGAGAGAGTCATAATTGGTCTATTCAATTATTATCTATCTCACGTGCACACACGATATTCTACATAATTTGGACATGGCAGTCAGACCTTAAGAGACTCATTGTAGTCTCTTCTCAACAGTTGGCGCTCCAAACGTGGAGCCACCGAAAGAATTATTGGCTACATTTCCCTTTCGGATCCAGGAGGCTGTTTCCAAGTACCCGAGGGTCCCTCGACAATGAGAATTGATCACTCTCAAAAACTACAGGTGAGCTTAATATACATTGTATGTGTTGTTTTGCCTGTGGGTCAGGAGGTTTTCAGAGAAAGGTTTGGCCTTTGATCTGGGAAAGAAATTACAGTGCAGACCTACAGTGTGCCAATTTTTTCGCCGGTGGCCTTTAACACTAGAAGTCCCAGAAATTTCGAGCTCCATGGGTTCCAAAGGTAGAAATGTTAAATGACCCCTCTCTGGGACTTCTAGTGTTAAAAAAGCAAGGACTCACCTCTGGGTGGTGTAGGTCATTAACTAGGATCTGATTGCCAATTGTTCGTATCATATGGCTGCTTGAGTAAGGCAGAGGGAGGGGGGCTGAGAGCTCCAACCTTTTCACAGGGATAACGAGGGGGCTTGTAATTTCCCAGCTCTTACCCAGTCCTCACAGGCTTAAATACCTGCCGCTGTTAGTAGAATCAGCAGCAGGAGGAAGGAGGGTCAATTACCCACGGCTGTTTGAGTTAGGCAGAGAGAGGGGGGCCCAGGATGCAGCGAGACAGCTGCAGTCTTTATACAGAGAGCAAGGAGGTGGGCCACTGGGCACAGCAAGCAGAGGTATGGAGTCTCAGCACCAGCAGCCATGAGCCTCCATACCTGTGCTGAGGAACCGATTCAGTAAGAGAATACTGTTTTGTTTGTTACATAGGTTTATTTTGTAGTTAGCATTCAGACATTTATTTTCCTGTTTTTGCATGTGTAACACTGAAAGATAAGTGTACACAATAAACACTGCAGTGGCCGTATCTGTGTGGAAAATGCCAGTCTGCCGCTGTCATCTGTGAATCCATAGCCACTCGCTTGGACCAAAGCAAAGATCCCAGCTGAGCTATATTCCCTGTCTCACAAATGGTGGAGAATGCGGGCATTAGTGGCTATTAGACTGTGACTGTAGATAAACCGTTCTATGGGCATTGTCTCTTGTTAATGTCCTGGCTGAAAGCTCCTGTGCTGCTGAAGAGCCAAGAGACCAGCAATATGGAGGAGCTGCTGAAACAGTTGGTGCAGGCCAACATTAACCAACAACAGACCAATACTTACCTCCAGAAGGTGCTGGAGCAGCAGCACCAAATGCAACAAGAGCAGTTAAATGCAATAAAGGAGTCCTTGGTTCGGCAGTCAAAAGACGCGGAGGACCGTGCACAAAGGTCTGCCAGTGCACAGAAAGCCGTACAAAAGACTTTACTTAACATGACTGCTGATGATGATGTGGAAGCATATCTGACAGTGTTTGAACATATTGCAGAACGTGAGCACCTACCGGTGGACAAATGGGCTGAAGTGGTCGCTCCATTCCTGATCGGAGATCCGCAAAATGCATATTATGATCTAAGTGGAGCTGATGCTATAGACTATATTAAACTAAAAGGCGAAATCCTGGCAAGGCTGGAGTAAACACATATGTACGGGCACAGCGGGTACATCTATGGACTTTTGTGGCACATCTGCCAGCTCGTTCACAAATGCATGACCTCATCCATCTGGTGAAAAAATGGCTGCAACCAGAAACTTTGACACCTGCACAGATGGTGGAATGTGTTGTCCTAGACAAGTACCTGCGATCCTTACCGGCTAAGATCTAGAGGTGGGTCGGACAGGGTGACCCAACTAGCGCTGACCAGTTGGTGAATATGGTCGAGCGTTACAGCGCTTCTGAAAGCCTACTCCAGGGGATGCTTTCGCCTTGCTAGGGTTCTAGGAAATCGCCTGAAAATCCTGCTAAAACTACTCCTTTTTCAAAAGAAGAGAATGTTGCAATTAGGGGTAGCAGGTACACAAAGGACTATGTTAGCGGTATGATTTCTCAGCAAGTCAACAGGCCCAGACTGAGGTCCCCAACTGAGAAGCAAGGGCCTAGTCAGTGTTGGCGATGTCGTGGGCTCGGCCACGTAGCTGCTAACTGCCCATTAACCACAGAGCCAATGGACTGTAACACTACAAGGCATCTGTGATTATATGTACAGTCAGTCTGTGCTGCGGAGATCCTCACGGGAAATGAACAACATGTGTGTTGCATTGAGGTCAACGGCTATAGTGTGAATGCCGTCTTAGACTCTGGCAGTCAAGTAACCTTGGTACATGCTAGCTTGGTGGACCCTGGAGCAATAACAGATTCAACTGTGGGCATTAGTTGCATACATGGTGATACTAAAAACTACCCCACAGCCTGGGTAACTCTTGCCACGCCCTTGGGGGCCAAAAGACAGGCTGTGATCGTAAAGACTATGTTGCATAGTGAAATCCTGGGGAGAGACTTTCCCTTATTCTGGGACATGTGCAACATTAAAAATGGCGTGAACACCCGGTTGAAGAAAAACTGGTGAACGATACCCTGGGGCTTGCCCCTGAGCCACTGGAGCAAGATGATCAGGGTCCCACCACAGGGGTAGCTCCAGAATCTGTAGACTCTCCTCTGGCTGTGTTTGCAGGCGAGGCGGACACGCTAGAGGATGTTATAGAGATGCCAGGTCTTGAGGTGGCCCGTGATAATTTAGGGCCTGCTCAACACCAAGATCCTACTTTAACAAGGGCATGGGAAAATGTGAAGGTCTCTGAGGGAAACCCAGTGTACCCAGGGGCTCAAAATGTGTTTCCACATGTGGTAGTGCAACAGGGCATGCTGTACCACATTGACAAGATGCGAGGAGTGGTGGTGGAACAGCTAATGGTACCCAAATGCTTTCGTCAAGTGGTTTTAGACCTGGCACATAAGCATCCCTTGGAGGGCCACCTGGCTGGAGAAAAGACAAAAGACCGTATTCTGCAACGTTTCTTTTGGCCGGGTCTGGAGGGATATGTAACTCAGTACTGTCAGTCCTGTCCTACATGCCAGTTGACTGCGCCTATGACACATTTTAGAAGCCCCCTGGTACCCTTACCAATAATAGAGGTGTCCTTTGAGAGGATAGCAATGGATATAGTCGGTCCATTAGTTAAATCTGCCAGGGGTCATCAATACATTTTGGTGGTACTGGATTACGCCACCCGTTATCCGGAGGCTGTACCCTTACGGAATGCCAATGCAAAAGCAATTTCAAAGGAGCTTTTTAACATTTAACATGTTTTCTCGCACAGGCATTCCGAAAGAGATACTTACGGATCAGGGGACCCCCTTTATGTCTCATATACTCAAAGAAATTAAATTACTAAAGTAAATTACTAAAAATCTCCCACCTGCGTACCTCAGTGTATCACCCTCAGACTGACGGTCTGGTCGAGCGCTTTAATTAAACCCTAAAGGGGATGTTGAAAAGGGTGGTGGATAAGGACGGGAGGGATTGGGATGCTCTCCTGCCATATCTCTTGTTCGCCATACGAGAAGTACCCCAATCCTCCACGGGCTTTTCACCTTTTGAATTGGTCTATGGGCGGTGTCCCAGAGGCCTGTTGGATATTGTCAAGGAGACTTGGGAGCAAGAGGTGACTCCTTAGGCTACTTTCACACATCAGGTTTTTTCCATCAGGTACAATCCGGAAAAAAACGGGTAAATCGGATCTGGTACCGCATCCGGTTTATCCCCATAGACTTGCATTGTTACCGGATTGTACCTGATAGCTTTGCGTTGCATCCGTTTTTTTACGGATGCGGCAAAATTACTTAAAGCTGCGGCCGGAGGCAACGTGTCTTGCAACGTTTTTTTGTCCGACAAAAAAAAAACGCATCGTGCCGGATCCGGCGTGATACGGCGTGTTTTACAATGAAAGCCTATGGACGCCAGATCCGGCGCAATGCGGTAAAAAACGGATGCGGCTGCCGGATCCGTTTTTGTTAACTGCGCATGCACCAAATTAATTTAAAAAACTGATCCATCAAAAAAACTGACAAAACGTGTCAAGGTCAGAATGACGATGATGATGAGACTCAAAGGATCTCTCGATATCCGGCTGCTGCTTCTAATTAAAAATGAAAATATACTGTGTCTAAGGAAAATACACTGAATATGCAATATACATATATACATGTTAGTAAGAAACAAAAGCATTCACAAATATGTGTGTTAGTTCACATCTACTGAACTATATAACTGAGTCTATGAAATGGCTGAATTAAGTATTTTTGGATACTCAATTCTTTATCCTCAACAGTCCCCCCTAAAGACTTACTTCTGCCATTTCTGATTCTAAGGGTACTGTGTTCCCTTAGGAAGAGAGGTAGTAAGACCTGTTGAAAAACCTGCCTAACTGAACGTTGAAACATGGGCGGAAAGGGGAAAGGGGTTTTCTTCACCGGTTTGAGACTAAGGACTCCTAGGCGAGTCCTCACCCTTTGTAGTTGGACTTTCCCATGTCTCAAGGTTCTCTAAGTCCTCTCTTCTAACTGTTCTGGCAATGCTGGTCTAAGACTGTACAGGGTTTTCTGAAAAGGATAAGTATGAGCAGAACGCTCAGTGCAGCTCTGGTTGATTAACCCTTCTACAATGCGAGGTGTGGATCCATAGATGTTTCTGTGGTTGGATCAGCTCCTCTAGTGTTGACTCATGGCTCTTTCTCGCTTGTCCTTTAGGATCAATCAGTCTCCTGACTGGAGACCATATGCTAATAGCTCTGATTTAAGATCTGGAATTGGAGAATACACCTGTTTATCACACTATTCAGTCAATTATATAAAAATATACATGTCTATGCTAAACTAATAACATCTTACATAAAGACCTGCTTATTGCAAAAAGAAAACAAAACATATACATTTTGTACACGATTTACTAGTTTCCACTTTTCTATAAAATATACACTTTTTGTAAACACATTTTTTTACATACCACCTTCATGTGCTTCTCAACAATAATCTTGTTTTCGGCACTGGAATGCCTCTGACCAAACCTGGAGAGAAATTTACACAACACGCACAGACTGGCATACAACGTGCTCATGATATACATCTATAATCAGTTTGCAGTCTCTAAGAATGGGTAGAGTAGGTGCAGGGTGTTTCTACGGACTCTTTACAGTTTTTTCTCACTTCGTTCTAGGCACTTGTCTCACGAGACTGGGTGAATCTACCCACCTGGGTACTGAACCCTGATGTCACCAAAGCACACACTGACAATTGTCTTTCACAGATGTTACCTGGGCCATCATTAAGAAGAGCTCTCATGACAGAGAAAGCTTACCACCCTTTGTCCACAGACCTTCAGTCAGCTGGCTCCCTGCATGTCACAGTCCATTCCTTGTTGTTTTGCTTGTTCCTGTAGGGATTTAAGAACACAAGGAGTGACAGAAGTCACTGACGTGACCGTTGTCACCAAGGCATGGTCGGTATTGGTGAAAGACTCTCAACTCTAGGCCCGTTCACTGCTTCTTGGTCAGCTGCACCTGTGCGAGGATCTCCATCCGAATCCATCAGCTCAGATCTAGACTTTCTTTTCAGCATACCTAATTTATTTGACAACAGGAAAAAATCTACAACCTACATACACCTCTAAAGACTCTTACCCACTGCTGTTCTACCCATCAAGAGAGGCATTAATACATCACTGTCTCCTGTATCAATAGGATTGGAGGGAGTGGTCGAATTTAGATCTACCTCATGTGGTGTAAACAGCAGCATATCCAGTGCAGAATCGACCACCATCTGGTTTCATCTATAAAAACAAAAACTAAAAAAAAATATACATTAGATCATTCTTATAACTTTATCTCTGATCATAATACAGTTAGTGGTCATCTATACCTCACATGACTGAGAATACTTAATAAATAAACAAACAAATAAATAAACAAATAAACATATAAGACAAGACTTTCCTATTTCAGTTAACAGATATACCTCATAGTAATCTAATAAACATAGCCTGTGGGAAAAAGGTCAGCTTCAAAACCTATCTAATATGCCTACTGCACCCTCGAAGAAACTGGAGAATATAATTAATACCTTATTCCCCCCTTGTTTAATTGTTTATTTACCAATATGGCAAAATTCAGCATTTGTATACTGGTATTCCCTAAAAGAAGAATTAAACAGCAGGTAATAAATTAGCCACATACTAAAACCTAAAATGAACAAACACTGAAAATAACGTATATCTCACAACAATATACATTAGTGGGAAATTTTAAAACCTTACAATAAACAACACTGTATCCATAAAGAAAAGAAAAACCTTTCATAGTAGAAACAACTGAGACATGATTAAATGACAGCTGTGACTGGGCGACTAACCTGCAAAAATATATAAATGGTTTAGAAATAATCGTAAAAACAGAAAAGGTGATAGAGTCACAAAATAAAAATATATTGTTCAAATAAATCGCCATTAAAAAACAAAACACAAATTATATCGCACATCCCATGAAATCTAATATTCCCTATTCTGGTATAAACAGCAAACTAAAAATGGGAAATCCTGCACTCTAAGGGTTAAACCAAACTTACGTCACTATTGGGGAAAGAGACATTCCATTCTTATCTCTGACTTTATCAATTCAGTAAAAAATTTCACTTACTTATCTTTGACTTACATGTATTGGACAGCTGAGTAAACAAATATACTATTTATACTTATTCAAATGTGTTAGTCAATTATACCACAGAACACCTCCCACCGGGGATGGGTGGAGAGCTTTGAACAAAGAGCCATTGCGAGGGGTGTGGCTTATGAGGTGTACTGCCATCAGTGGGTGTAGCAAGACGGCTGCCACAGGAAGTTCCAGGCACCTGACTTCCGGGTGCAGCATCCATGTTGTGACTCCCTGGGTGTACTGGGAGTGGCTGGAACTACGTAGTAAACCAGGGATACTTTTAGTGCCTGTAAATTTGCATTTCAGCATACAAAAGAGAGATTTGATTAGCACCAGATATAATGACTTCTAGAGAAGAACAATGAGGCACCGCTAGAAAAAAACATTTAGTGATTCTACAAACAGCAACAGACAGTGAATGAGGTCTTTGTTCTCCAGGATACTCTCACTGGAGATTAATCTGAACTTCAGTACATGGATTGCAGCCTGCCATCTAGTGGTAGTCCAACGATATTACACAACATTTTGCAATCTTTTATATTTTTTCCGTTTTTTTTTTGTAACTAGGGCGACAGCGTTCTCAGCTCCTACTAAAAACAATCTCTTCTTGAACAGAGTATACAGTGCTCTAGTTGGATTGGCCACATCCAACTGAACCCTCTTCCCACTTCCCTACTATGCAATAAGGACATACTTCGACGTCCAACGTACGAATACAATACCGTTCCTCGTACGTTCCTATTTTTCCGGCTTCTCACATAGCAGTGCATGAGTTAATACTCAGGGGAATACGCTGGTTCAAAACACTTTTCACCACCACCGGAATCCCTCCCCCTCTTTTCCGTGTAAGAGGACGCACTTTTTCAGCGTCCAACACGTGGATACTAATACCGTTCTCCACGTGTTCCTATTTCCGGCTATAAACAGAAATCGATGTGTTATATATAAAAAAAACACTGGGGGACACGCCAATTCCCTTATCTCTCTGTTCCAAAAACAAACCAACGATTACAAAATGCTGAAAAACGCATAAACTAGTTAATTTCTCTCAAATCCAAACTAAAATAACACTTGTTTTTTTTTCAAATCATTACAACTCTGTTTGCTTTACGATACAAAGGCTGCAGCCATCTCCTGTATGTTAGCCCACTGACACCTCCTTTCTCCTCACTCCAAAGAGCTGCGCTGTCTTGTCTCTGCCTGTTCACTCCTCCACCCCCCTTGTTTCTCAGCTAAAAGACAGCAGGGACATAGCTATGCAATTTGATCTCCGCTCTGTCTCCAGCAGCTGGTGGACATATGGCCCCCACCTTTTTTGCTTCCTCTGAGTGTAAGAATGTAAGGATGTAGCTGCTTCTGTGGGCTTCTGCTCCCCCCCTGCTTTTTCACAGAACAAAGACAGCAGCTCCTTAGCCTCCGTTTCCTCTCCCTCCGTGAACAATAACAGACAATTAACTCTCCGAGAACCAAACAGAGAAATCACAAGCTTGATTAACCATACACTTATATACAAATCAACAGCTTACTCAAAAGCCCCCCATTTCTACCTTACTTACAGCGAGAAATACAGACAGCCGGATACTTTAAAACCTACACCTAGCCCCTTTGGAAGCTGGGTCTTTCTAGCTCACCGGCGAGTGACAGTCACACCGTTAGGTCTCCGGTGCACTACCATTCTCCGGACTAGTGACCACCCCCTTTCGCCAGGCGTCTCTCGATCCACAGATAAAACAGCACACACAATGTATATGATGCTCACCGTGAAACGGAGGGCGATCAAATCCTCGATATCGAGCAACACCTGGATACTTGTGGAGCAGCCCCCAGACGTCCGGAAAATGGAAGCTCTGACTCACCCTTCTCGGTGGCCCCACACTTGGCGCGCCAACTGTCAAGGTCAGAATGACGATGATGATGAGACTCAAAGGATCTCTCGATATCCGGCTGCTGCTTCTAATTAAAACTGTCATGTGTGCACACGAGAATAAATAACTGCACAGCAAGTCAGTTATATCTATCTCCATGACTGGCTCTTAACCAAGTGTGTTTTTTATTGTTTGAAAGAAACTCTAGACCAAACAGTAAGGGGGTGTAAACAAAAGTTTTAGTCCAATCAAGTATCGTAAGTCAGGGCTTCATGACGTAGAGAGATCTGCATATCCTTCTTGGATTGGTCAGTCCAGACTTCAGGAATTTCTTTGTCTATCTGTCTTGGGTGTAGAACAGGAAATAGCAGCCATCTTTACAATTACATGTGGTGGTATATACTGTGTCTAAGGAAAATACACTGAATATGCAATATACATATATACATGTTAGTAAGAAACAAAAGCATTCACAAATATGTGTGTTAGTTCACATCTACTGAACTATATAACTGAGTCTATGAAATGGCTGAATTAAGTATTTTTGGATACTCAATTCTTTATCCTCAACAAACGTATGCAAAAACGGATGCAAAACGGATCCAACGGATCCGGTTTTTTACGCATCCGGCATAACGGATCCGTTAAAAACCGGATCCGGTGGATACGGTTTTACATTTTTTTGCCGGATCCTTTGGATCAGGAAAAAAAAGGATTGTGCCTGAATGCAGAAAACTGATGTGTGAAAGTAGCCTTACCGCAGTGTAGTTGAACAAATAACACTCATGCAGGACAGAATTGCGGCAGTTATGCCAATAGTCAAAGAATGTTTGGAGCGCGCACAACGCGCCCAAAGCAGGGTGTACAACCGGGGGGCATATTTGAGAAGGGGGTTGACTGAGAGGAGTCTGGTGACAATGACCGACTTTATGTCAGGAGCTAAAGCTCAAATTTATCAGAGAAAGCCCTCTCGACTTGTAGGGCAAGGTAACACTAATGCCCTGTCTCAGGGCCCCTGTGGGTTATCAAATGTTCAACCCTACGAGTTTGAACAGAGGGGGGGGGGATATGTGAGGTAGCGACCACCAATGTTGTGGATGGTCGCTGTGTGTCGCAGTGGAGAAGGATCCCCTGCGATATTGAAGTGAAGGCGTGACTGTGGGACGTGTAGTTCCACAGAACTTGGGTTGTAATTAAAGGTTAGGTTCCCTTTAAACTGTGACCAGTGTGATGGACAGGGCTGGAGAATCAAATACCTCCACCTGTGGGTGTATCCAGTTGGGTTTAAGAGACTTAGGTTTAGAGACAGACAGAAGCCTGAGAGTGAGCTGCACTATGCCACATGTGGAGTCAGGAAGGAATTTTTTCCCCATTGGAGCTTATTTGACACATTGGCGTTTTTTTTGCCTTCCTCTGGATCAACATGTTAGGCTACGGGTTGAACTAGATGGACTTAGAGTCTCCCTTCAACCTTAAAAACTATGAAACTATGAAACATGGAGGATGTGTGCTGGAGGTCTCAGTCTGTTTGAAGACTGAAGAGAGACTCCTGGAAATCAGTCCAGGTGAGGACTGGGGAAAATACTGCAGCCTGGCTGGAGAGGGCTGGGGAAGGGGCTGCAGCCTGGCTGGAGAGGGCTGGAGGCTGCAGGAAGCAACCACAGTGACTTGTGTTCGCTGGCTGGAGACAGTGTGGAGACTCCACTATGGACATTTAATTGGACTGGAAGCCCACGGTATGTGGATGTTATATTTTCCTTTAAGCCGGGAGAGGCTTTGTTACATTTTGTTTGGCAGTTTATGTTGAGTCTAATAAATAAACTGCTGGGTTTTATAAGAGACGGTGATACCTATGTTGTCTAAACTGCCTAGCACCGCTGCAAGCGAGTGAAACCCCCGGGTTGCGGTAGGCAACGTTTACTATATATATGTCACGAACAGCCGAGGAAGTCACTCAGAAATCCGCAGCTGTGCACTGATTTGTCACACACGACTACTCTCTAGCGCCCCCCTTGTCTGCAGGCCACTTTTGGTACTGCAGGACAATGCATAAGATGGGGCTGCTGAGCTGATAATGCCAAATATTGGAGGTCTCACAGCAAGGGTAAATGTATATACCACCGATTCCTGCTAATGGAATATTTATATACCTCGGTACCCTTAATGATAGCACCCCAATAATTCAATGCAATACAATTACGCTGCCACCACCCAGACTTTCTGCAGGTAGCTGGGACCCGTTTCAGATAGCATAAGGCCCTTCGGAGTTTTGGATTCGTATATAAAGCATAAGGAAAGAAACTCTTAAATTTTTATATATTTAATCCGAAAATAGGCAGTGTTTAAAGAATATACAAGAATTTACAAACGGGAACAATACACATTACGGCATAACAGTTACATTAAAATAAAAGGTATAAACGTGAAACTTACTAAACTCGTGCCATAGAAGTGACGTCTGCTTAGAGAGTGGAGGGACTCCAAGAGAAGAAGATGTTATAATCGGCCAGCATCACCCTTCATGATGCCCTCCAAAGTACTGACTGCCCCCCAGAACGAAGCTGTTCCTATTATACATTAGGTAGCCCCCCTTTCTCTGTGACACCATTTTATGGTCTCTTGTGGGCTGTGCTCTGATGTTCACAAAGTTCCATAATTCTAGGGTTTTTCATATCTTTGCTCCTGGGTCACATAGGTGAAAGATATTAGCGTCATATTTTATATCTCGATTTTACAGTTACATTGATACCAAACACAACGCCTCTAGTACAATTTTACTGGCCAATACTAATTTGTCGTGATTCCGTCGATCTCCTCGTCAGGTGAGACAGTGCGCTGGGTTCCGCACGACACAGGGATTCTGGCAATATGTTTTTCATTTTTCTAGCATTAAAGCAGCACTTAAAAACCTGTTTTGGAAGTTTTCCCGCCAATATAACAAAGAATTGTCTTTCTCTGAATCTTTTGGCTTTAGTTCTACCATAACCCAAAGTCATAAATACCTTAAGCTTCCAGGCCGATCAGATAATCGTCATGACGATCTCTGGCTGATGGTGGACAGGAGGGGGATGGAGACCCTTCAACAGTTTTACATGACACCTCCCCCTTTTTGAGGTAGCATGGGAGATTGATTTGCCAATTGTCTCCTAAGCCTACCTCGCTGGCATCCCCTTGCCGGGACAGCCCATCAGCGTTGCCATGCTCAACACCCTTCCTGTGTTGAATGGTAAAGTCATACTGCTGTAGTGCCAAGCTCCACCGCAGTAGCTTACCATTGTCGCCAGCCACCCGATGTAGCCAGCTGAGAGGGTTGTGGTCTGTCACTATGGTGAAGTTGCGTCCATATAGGTAGGGCTGCAGTTTCCGCAGGGCCCACACTATAGAGGGCCACTTCCCGGGATAAGAGCTTGCGGCTGAGAAACATCACCGGATGCTCTTCTCCCTTCCCATTTACCTGGCTGAGTACTGCACCAAGGCCAAACGCACTGGCATCTGTCTGAACTATGAACCGTCGGGTGAAGTCCTCGGCTTGTAGGATTGGGGAACTGGCGAGGGCAGCTTTCAGTGCCCTGAAGGACCGTTCACAGTCATTTGTCCAGGTGACTACTTGCGGTAGCTTCTTTTTGGTGAGGTCCGTCAATGTCTTAGCAAGAGCACTATAGTTAGGAACGAACTTCCTATAGTACCCTGCCGTACCCAAGAAGGACATCACCTGCTTCTTTGACTTGGGGGTAGGCCAGGAGGTGATGGCATCAACCTTCCCTGGCTCTGGTTTCAGGGTCCCGCCACCCACTCTGTGTCCGAGGTACTGTACCTCCGTCATGCCGATCTGACACTTCCCTGGCTTTATAGTCAGACCAGCACTTTGGATCCGCCTGAGCACCTGCTCCAGGTGTTCCTCCCAAGTGGGACTAAAGATGGCAATGTCATCCAGGTAAGCTACTGCAAACCCTCCTAGTCCCTCGAGCAGCTGGTCGACCAATCGCTGGAAAGTGGCAGGAGCATTTCTCATGCCAAAGGGCATGACAAGGGATTCATACAGCCCGAATGCGGTGATGAAGGCGGACCTTTCCTGTGCTTCCTTGGACATAGGAATCTGCCAGTACCCTTGACTCAGGTCCATGATGGTCAGGTACTGGGCCCCGGCTAAGCAAGCCAGTAACTCATCGATGCGTGGCATTGGGTACGCATCGGGTGCTGTGATTGCATTTAGCCTCCTGTAGTCCACACAAAACCGGGTTGTCCGGTCCTTTTTTGGAACCAAAACTACAGGCGAGGCCCATGCACTTTTGGACCTCTGGATCACTCCCAGGACTAGCATTTCATCGATCTCCCTTTTTATGTCCTTTTGTACCTCTAGGGAGACACTGTATGGGGGTTGACGAACTGGGGAATGACTCCCTGTGTCCACCTGGTGGGTGGCTAGGGATGTCTTCCCTGGGACATTTGTGAAGGTCATCATGTAGGGCCGGAATACCTCCCACAGCTGGGACCTTTGGTCCAGGGATAGCTGTGGGTTGAATGCCGCCTCCTCGATAGACCCTCCATCCCGGGCCGAGGCGAGCAAGTCCACCAAGACTTCACTTTCGCCTTCCTCGGGAAGACTACACACAGGAAGGGCAAAGGCTTCTCTGTCCCTTCATCATGTTGACATGGAAGACCTTTTGCCTCTTCCTGGCATGGTGACCATGTAGTTTACGTCATTGAGGCGACGATGCACAAGGTATGGACCCTCCCAGGCCGCCTGAAGCTTGTTCTGGGTCATTGGGACTAGGACCCACACCTTCTGACCCACTTCGTACACCCGCTCTCGAGCGTGTTAGTCGTACCATCGCTTCTGGCTGGCCTGGGCTTGCGCCATATTCTTATGCACCATCTGCGTCATTGACTGCATTTTGTCACGGAGCCGAATGACATACTCCACAACGGACACTTCTGGGGAGTTCAGTTCCTCTTCCCAGGATTCCCTTACCAGACCAAGAGGCCCCCGGACTCGTCTGCCATACAGGAGCTCGAAGGGGGAAAACGCCGTTGAGGCCTGTGGTACCTCTCTGTAGGCAAACAGCAGGTGTGAGAGATACCGCTCCCAGTCGCGTCCATGTGACTCAACCAGCATCTTAAGCATCTGCTTAAGGGTACCATTAAATCGCTCTAACAAACCATTGGTCTGTGGGTGATAAGCGCTTGATATCAGATGCCGCACCTGCATTTTCTTACAGAGAGCCTCCATTAGACGAGACATGAACTGAGTCCCCTGGTCAGCAAGCATCTCCCTGGGAAATCCTACTCGGGAGAATATGGTCATCTGCCACCTTATCGGCCCTAACTGAGGACAGAGCCACTGCCTCCGGATACCGGGTAGCATAATCTACCACAGTAAGGACGAACAGTTTTCCAGAACTGCTGGGGACGGCCAGAGGCCCGACGATGTCCACAGCGACCCTCTGGAAAGGCTCTTCTATCACCGGCAAAGAGATCAGGGGAGCTTTGGGAGCAGGCCCTGACTTTCCCACTCTTTGACATGTGATACAGGAGCGGCAGTAGTTGGCAACATCTGTCCCCATTTTGGGCCAATAGAAGTGGTGAGACAGCCGGGCCTTGGTTTTGCTGACCCCCAAGTGTCTGGCGAGTGGGATCTCATGGGCAATCCGCAGCAACTCACTCCTAAAGCGGTGAGGCACCACCAGCTGTCTTTCCTTCAGCCACTCTTGTTGGGGGTTACAGGGAATTGTCTCCCAGTACAACTTTCCCTGGTCCCAGAATACCCTCTCCTTATCTGTCTCGGAGGAGGGCTTCTCTGCGAGGTCCCTTTGCATCTCTAGACTGGCATCAGTTCGTAGAGCCACCTGGAACTCTTTGCTAGAGGCAGCCAAAAGTGACGTTAAGGTTCCAACCTCACTGGGACCCTCTGGGACCTGCTCTGGGTCCGTAACCAGTTCCGTTATCCCTCTGAGTGAAGATGTGTCAGAAGGCAAGGTTTCATTTGCGTTCTGGGCACTCTGACTGCGGGTGACAGCACCGATGAAGGCTGTCTCCCCGGGGAATAACCACTCTTCCCCATCAGCCTGACAGGTACTACTGGCTGTGTCACTGTCCGCTGTGACACTGCTCAGCTGCATTTGACGACTGTCCTCGTGGTTCTCATGTCTGCCTCCATCTCTGTCAGCACAGACACTTGCTACCTTGGGGTTGTCCTCAGCCACGTCACCCTGCTGCGTGGCATGGCTGAGTTCCCCTGCACAAACCTCCACTTGATTACCATGCACAACATTTGTAATTACGTTCTGGGTGTCTGCATTCGGGTCGCATGACTTATCAACAACATTTGCATCACATGATTTAACAACATTTGCATCACATGACTTAATAACAACATTTGTATCACATGACTTTTTGGATTCGGGAGGATCATCAGGGAGAAATTGTGCAACTAATCGCCCCAGATCAGTCCCCAATAAAACATTGGTTGGTAGATGTTCATCCACCCCCACTTCCCTCCACCCTCTCCCAGCACCCCAGTCGAGGGGAATCAGGGCCATTTGGAAGGATTGGTGGACACCCCCCGCCAAGGCGACAGTCAGGAGTTTAACCGGGATAAAGTTTTCAGGGGGTACCAGTTCGGGGCGGACCAGTGTTCTGTCGGACCCAGTGTCCTTGAGCCCCACAGTGGGGGTTCCGCCTTCGGTGACTGGGTGTAGGTTTTCGCAGGCCCTACCACCCGCCTTCCTTGCCAAAAGGACAGTTCCAGTAGGCCCTTGGGCCTTGGATGTGGGGTTCCTCTTCTGCCTCTCTGGGCAAACGGAGCTGAGGTGTCCAGGCTGGTTGCAGGAAAAACACCTGCGAGTGTCAGAGGTGGGCCGGGCTCTGGTGGATGACACAGGACCTACGGGAGGTCGGCTGGTAGGGGCAGGGGTGGTTGTAGTTGTCATCTTACCCCCTTTCCAGCTGGTGGTGGGCGGCTTCCGCACCCCCGATGCACGGTTGGCCACATAGGCGTCGGCAATCTGGGCTGCTTTTGAGACCTCCTTGGACTCTGTTAAAAATACGGTTTGACGTGACATATGCTAAGCCAGTATATTAATGATTGGAGCAAAATAGGTGCAAAAACATATATGGATTTATTCAGTAAAAGTTGAGGTTAAAGTCATTACAGAAAAGTTACTGTCTTGGCTTGAGTTAATAGATGGGTAGATAGATAAGTAGAAAAAAAGAGAAAAAGTTAATTTATCTTGCATAGCTGTGATGTTGTGATAAGCCGTCCCTCTCTGGATCGTCTGGTTAGAATGGTCCCATTCTACCTCTGAGTCCTCTTCTTCTCCTCCCCTTCTTCCTCCCATCCTTTGAAGTGTGGTCTTCTTTTATAATTCAAACCCCACCCCCTGATTGTCCTTATCTCTTTACATGGTCTTACAAGAACTAACTATCTTTTTTAGTTCTAGCTTATGTCATATCACATGATTCATTTTTTTGCAGAATAAGTGTCTTGCGCAGTGGAGACTTGTAAACCTAAACTACTTGACATAGAATGTAAAATATATAGAACTCTTTGAAGCTCGCTGAACCTTGACCTTAGTGTAACAGTAAGAAGATTCTCAATGGTAATTTCAGATCTTTGCACAAATTCCAATTAGAATATAGCACTACGTTGTCAGCTTTGATGAACAATGGCAGATGGCTTTGGTTCTACCGTGTCAGAGACTGGTTAGAAATTTCAACTCACAGGCTCTCTTTAAAGGCATGGGCGAAATAATAGGAATTACTACTTACCGGTAATGATGTTTCCAGGAGCCAACATGACAGCATGGTAGGAGTTGCTCCTTTGACCTTTACAGGGACAGGAAACGCAAGAGGTTAAAAGCCCCTCCCCATCCCCCTCTCCTCAGTGATTTTTCAAGTACCACACCAGGATGGGAGATAACACCATTTTATTAATGCATAATCTTACAATAGACACACAATAGAACAAGAAGGGAGGGAAACAATAGTGCTGTCATGATGGCTCCTGGAAACATCATTACCGGTAAGTAGTAATTCCTATTTTCCAGGACGCCACATGACCGCACGGTAGGAGAATGCCAAAGTAATCCCTATGAGGAGGGGACCACAGCCTGCAAAGCCCTTCTACTGAACAACATGTGCTGATCGTTGAGAAGGCCCAGTTTATAATGCTTACAAAACGGGTGGGGACCCGACCACGTTGCCGCACGACAAATCAGTTCCAAGGAAACCCCCGCCCTCTCCGCCCAAGAAGTGGACAGAGCCCTGGCGGAGTGGGCCCTAATGCGAGTTGGGAGGTCCCGACCTGCGGACTGGTAAGTAGCTGAAATAGTGGACCTAACCCACCGAGACAGAGTTGTCTTAGACACCATCTTCCCTCGGTTCTTTCCTGCAAATTGCACCAAGAGGGCAGAATCTACGCGCCAGCCCGGGTAGCCTCCAAACATGCCAGAACTGCTCGTCTGACGTCCAAAGAGTGAAGGAGCTCTTCATGTTGGGAATGAGAATAAATGAGGTAGACAGCTTATACTACAGAGACCAGATATAGTGAGATATACCCGAAAATGGGTTAAATGAACCTTCTTAACACCACAACTATAGAATAGAAGTTAAAGTCCTTAACAGCCTATCAAGGAATGAATAAACCACAGCCCGATAGAATGACCACCGGCTAGATCAAGAATAAACTTGTCCGAGCTTAATAAACCAGGTCAGTACTGTCATCAGCTCTCCTAGGTTCAAATGACTACCCCTGGTCACAGACCAGCCCACAGACCAGACCTGACCCAGAGTTCACATTCTGGCTCCAGAAGCCCAAGATGTCAATGCATAAACTACTGGACCTCGAGTAATGAGAAGGACCATCATGAAAACTAAAGACATGAAGAGTTGGAGTCCGGAAGGCACGACTTCCGATATTAGCAAGCCAAGTACATCATCTGACCACTTGAAGGAAGCATTGTTCCCAAGATGCAGATGCCAAGGACAGCGGGGTATGGAATCTGGATGTGAGGAAAGCGTCCCAGAAAATGTAGGTGGCCAAACCTCATAGATACACGTATACAGTATATATATTGGAAGTTAAAGAAGTGGTTTGCCATATCCGTGGCTGCAAATACAGGAGACTAGTGTTGCCCGGAGCTGGTGTAAAGGAACCACTACCACCTGGGCAGACTACCCAACCAGAAATGCACTATACTCCATTAGCATGTAATTACCACTATATCGGACACTAGCGTAAACATACCACACAGTCTTCCATAGTGACCAGGGAACATCTTCCAGAGGAGTGAGGGCCTCTAATAATCACAGAGTGATAGTTCATTTGACAGTGGTGAGACCCTGGATTTTATCTCGTGAGAGCAGTGAGCCTATGAGGGAGACTATGGAGCTCCCTGCCACAAGAGGCTGGAAAACCTCACAGGTTATTTACGAGATTCTGGATGTTGAACAATGGTCCAGAAAACCAGTCCAATTGCCATCAAAGGACCCGTCACAGTAAAACGGGGCTATTACCATGATTGGCTACATTCAGTTCTTTCCACCATAGGATGAACTCGATAAACATTTCTCATTAGTGATAAGTTATAAATGAGAGACCAGAGCTAAGCAACTAAGCACCGCTGAATACTACTGATTAGAAAGGAAGGACCGTAGCTGAACTCAGATTCCAGTTCTGAGCCATAATAAGGAGAAATACTAGGCCAACTCAAACATGGCTGCCTATCATGGCTAAGCTAAGTGCAGTTCCAGAAGCGTGAGGCCCCTCTAACCAAAGCCGATGCTAGAGACCCAAGATGCGAAGTATGCAGCCCGAGGCGCAAGGGACGAGGCCACTGCAAGGCCCAAGGCGCAGAGGCGCAAGGCCCAAGGCGCAGAGGCGCAAGGCCCAAGGCGCAGAGGCGCAAGGCCCAAGGCGCAGAGGCGCAAGGCCCAAGGCGCAGAGGCGCAAGGCCCAAGGTGCAGATGCACAGAAGCGCAAGGTGCAGAGGCGCAAGGCCCAATGCCAGACGCGCAAGGTGCAAGTCCGGAAGCGCAAGGCCAGAGGCGCAAGGCGCAAGGCCAGAGGCCAGAGGCGCAAGGCCAGAGGCGCAAGGCACAATGCCAGAGGCGCAATGTCAGAGGCACAAGGCATAATGCCAGAGGCACAAGGCGCAATGCCAGACACGCAAGGCCGGAACATGAAGCGCAAGGCGCAAGCCTCGAGGCGCAAGGCACAATGCCAGAGGTGCAAGGCACAATGCCAGAGGCGCAAGGCGCAATGCCAGAGGCGCAATGCCAGAGGCACAAGGCCAGAGGCACAAGGCGCAATGCCAGAGGTGCAAGGCCAGAGGCACAAGGCCAGAGGCACAAGGCGCAATGCCATAGGCACAAGGCCAGAGGCACAAGGCGCAATGCCATAGGCGCAAGGCCAGAGGCACAAGGTGCAATGCCAGACGCACAAGGCCAGAAGCATGAAGCGTAATGCGCAAGCCCGGAGGCACAAGCCCGGAGGCACAAGGCACAATCCCAGAGGCACAAGGCACAAGCCCAGAGGCACAAGGCACAAGCCCAGAGGCACAAGGCACAAGCCCAGAGGCACAAGCCCAGAGGCACAAGGCACAAGCCCAGAGGCACAAGCCTAGAGACACAAGGCACAAGCCCAGAGGCACAAGCCTAGAGACACAAGGCACAAGCCCAGAGGCACAGGCCTAGAGACACAAGACACAAGCCCCGAGGCACAAGCCTAGAGACACAAGGCACAAGCCCAGAGGCCAAGAGCCAGTGAAGCCAAGCCATGAAGGGCAAGGCTGAGAAACAGTAAGACCAGAGACGTCAAGCAGTGAGGCCTTGACAGACCCAAGGTGCCAAGCCAACGTGTGGTCAGAGCTGTGTGGCGTGTGGGCTGAGGCCAAAGCCATGAGGCGCGACGCCGGAGCCCCAAGTTGTGAGGTACGAGCCAGGAGGCGCGAGGCCGGAGCCTGGAGTCATGAGGCGCGAGGCTGGAGCCAGGAGGCCGGAGCCAGGAGGCCAGAGCAGTGAGGCGTGAGCCAGAGTCATCACGAGGCCAGAACCCTGAGGCGCGAGGCCAGAGTTGTGAGGCCCCATCAGAGTTACCCCTAAGAGTGTAATTCACCTGTGAACTTCAGGATACACCTACTTCATGAGTGGTATCCTAAATGCCAATTTAGTCACACCTGAACCAATTAACTCATCTGGAAGTTCAGCTGGAGGGCAAGTTCCAAATGCGAGATAATGTGTTATATCCACAATTTTCCCTCCTATAGAAGGAGTAAATCAGACAGAATCCGGTCTGGTGAGATAATAGTGGAATCAAATGTGTTATTAAACCACAACAGGAGGATCCACATAAGGTTCCATCAACAGGTAAATTCTGAACTTAAACATGAGGTCTGCTGAACCCAGCAAAACATGCAGCATAATCTACTTACAAAGTTCCAATGCTAAATTTCTAATTTTAGTGCAGGACTCTGACAGATGTGAATGACAGACTGCACACTTTTTTATTCTGGCCGACTTCCTCTGAACTTTTTTAGGGATAGTGCCGGTGCGTGCCGTGGAAGAATCCTAAAAGGAAGGGGAGACAGAATCAGGCTCTACCCACACCACTACAGGCCAGATTCCTGACGCACCTGCACTTACGGGACCCTGGGACTCGTCAGGGGGGCTAGCATCTGACCTGTCACCTTCATCCATTGTAATAAGCAGTGAGTAGGTCGTTATACAGAAACACACAGAATGCGCATTTCCCCGTTCCCAAGGTTTGATACCTGTTTGGGCGACGACAGGGCCCGTTCCCGCCTCCAGTGTTCCGTCCCGGATCACACACCGCCTTCCAGGGCGCCGCCATATTCCGACCAGGAAATGCGGAAGTCTTTGCACTGCACATGCGTCAGCGTGCGTGTCAGGCTGGAACGCATGGCGCGCGCACACCCGGAAGTGCCACATGGCCGCGGCAGACAGCGGGATGCCGAGAGCCCTCACCTGAGGGAAGCGGCTTTTGCCGGGAACTCCTGCTCCACCGGCCGGCTGAGGGACCTCTCCTTTAGAGGTGTCGGCCAGGGGCTGCTTGACAGGCCGGAACGAGAGAGCAAGACCCCCCCGATCCGCCTGGACCCCGTACATCCCGACGGTAAGACTTGCGTCCGTCCTGTACAGGGACAGGAAAAACACTGAGGAGGGGGGGATGGGGAGGGGCTTTTAACCTCTTGCGTTTCCTGTCCCTGTAAAGGTCAAAGGAGCAACTCCTACCGTGCTGTCATGTGGCGTCCTAGAAACACACATTAGATGAATGTATGTATTCAAGTTTATGAATCAAATCTCCATAAACTCACTATTTTACAGACCCTCCTTTTGAAGATTTGATGAATCCCCGGGAAACCCTAACTCATTCATCATCATTCGTATCACATACATTCTTGTTGAAAATTCTAGACCAATATTTGACTTGATAAACCAATCTGAAACTTTCTGTCAAAAAGTCATCTTGCGATTTAACATTCCTCTAAGAATGTTATCTTCCTTTTTCATTTCTATTTTTACATTCTTATATATCTTCTGAATTCTACACATCACAAAAACTTGATAAATAATACACATCAAAACTAATAAAAATATGATTATGATGGGATTAAATAAAACATTTCCAACCGCTGACTGAAAAGATGACTGAGACCAGGAATGTACCGATTTCCCAAAACTTCTCCACCAAGTTCTACCTGACATTCCATTCCATTCGTGTTCAATATCACTTAATTCACCTTGTTCATGCCTGAATATAATTTCTGCTTCCTTTAACTGTTTCGTTAATAAATCTAACAAACCCTTATCTTTCTTTATTTCACTTGTCCACATATCCCAAGGAAAATCATTTATTTGTGATAAATTGAATTGTATGGGAAATGCCGTTAAGTTTCTCTTTCCTATAGAAGTGATATTAAAACTTCCTTCCTTCTTTGAAAGAGACCTCACATTTCCTTCTATACAATACAAACCCATAGGTAGGTTTTCCTTATGTACACAAGTAGAATAGAAAACAGAAACCTTCTCTGTCTCAGACATGACCTGGAAACAAATCTTATTTGGACTTACTGGAGTCACCAGATCATGTAGTGTCTGTACAGTCTCTATTCTCGCATGACAAGAAGAATGATTATGAAAACATGAATGATAAATCACCTTATCCTGTCCAGGTAAACACATCACCTTAGAAACAAAATGCAAACATGAAGAAATGTCTACTTGTTCAGTGTTCACTCCATCAAATGCAAAATCTGTGTACTGCAGTTGATAGAACACTTGTTGTGTTTCACTCACAGGTATACCCAAAACTGTAACAGGAACAATAGTTCCCTCTCTTCCGATCACTGGGATTAGCGATGTGCCAACACAAATGTTTCGTTCACATCCTAACCACTTATTTACCCACAAATCCGTATGATTCAATGCAAAATCATACTCTACAGGTAAATTTCGCAGTATTCCCAGTGGAGTAATTCCACTCTGTAAAGCTTGTGCAATCAGCTTCAAATTAGAAGAGTACTCTATCTGTATCTCCAGGCATGCTTTAGCTACTTGTGTTTCGTGTGTGCTTTCCACGAGAGCTAATGTAGCATCCTATAGATGTGACACGGAAGACCCTAGTACAGAAGCTGTATTCATTACCATCTTTTCAAGAAGTTGATTCAAACTCTTCTGAACCTTTACACCTTTTCCTCCAATAAAACCAATATTATCCAAATCTGACTTAAGTGTCTGTATATTCATGGCATTAGTCAGACTTCCCACTGTCCCAATTCCTCCCAGAATTCCTTCTAACACTCCTCTCTTACTCCTAGTCTGAGCTGTTCTTCTCCCAAACCATTGTTCTATCCCCATCTCCATGTTTATGAGATGTGATTGACACTGGAAGATCTCTACCAGGTTTCCTCAATGAGACATATTGAAAGTCCACACCATTGTCATAAATTCTCCATCCCTTAATAAGGACTTAGACTGAAATTGATTAATTTGGAAAGGAGTAGACGGCATGAACCTCGTGTTTGTGCATGCACTATCTGCTGCTGACCAAATATTCACACTAACGTCTTTACAATGTCTGTAATGTGTCCTTGTTACAACGCAACACTGGTAAATTCCAGAGTCCCTGGAAGATGGATTCTCTATGGAAAAAAATGAAATTATCATCCATCCATCTGATATTACCAATCTGACCTCTGTGAATGACATTAGTTGGACTGTTTAAAAAACTTCCCAAAAATGATGAATTTTTGGTCCATGTCAACAAAGACTCAGAAGGCAATTTCAACCTTGTGTTACATTTTAACATTATGGGAAATGTATTTTCTTTGTTATGTACTGTCTGTGGTGAAACCCTTATTTCCGGAACTATAGTGTTAGTAACGGTAAACACTACAGATACCTGAACTTGTACAGGTTCCCGTGTTATCTGGAAATTCCATGTTTTGACCCAATCTTTATCTCCTTCTGTAATGGAGAGTAAAGAAGGATCCAGAATTTTCCCAAAAACCTGAGTTTTTAACAAAATTTCTGTTTTGGATCTTCCAAACTTTCCCCTTGCAATCATGTCATTTGTAATATCACCGGACCATACAGCAGGTTCATCACCTCTGATCTCTATGTTCCAGTATAGTACATCTGTAGGAGAACATTCCCATGTACCCGTTTTATTATTGTGTACATATTCTCCTTGTAATTGTGTGAATCTAGTTTTAGGTCCTGCAATAGCATGTAATATTATGTCTGTGTCGTGTATGAAATGTAATTCAATGCAACATTTTGTTCCATATCCCATGCAGATATTTCCTGTTATCTCCACAGAATCATCCGTGATGTTCTCTGTCAGTAAGTTCAGTGTCTCTGATCCTCTCGGTCTTCGTGAATGTTGAATCTCTCTAGTCCGTTCATTCACATCATTGGCGATTGTTCCTTGATGTAACATGTAAACAATGACGAAAATAAAGCAAAGCAGCAGGAAAGTAGATCCCATCACGTAGAAGCTTGTCTTGAGCTTGGGAAGATGTTCTTTCTCCAGAAGGCTTGATGTCATCTTTCCTTCACAGTCTTTAGGTTCCTTATTCCAGTTCTTATAGGAATCCATTTCTTCATGGAAAGAAATGCAGTATCATTATTTTGTCACAAATATTTTGCACTGGTCAACGTGAACCCACACTTTTTGTGTTTTCCGGGTCTTTTTTACCACATTTGACACTCGGTGCACAAGAATCATGACTTGTCCCATAGTCTCAAGGACTTCAAAAGGACCTTCCCAATTACACTCCCATGGACCACTCTTGCGAAAGGTTTTTATCATCACTAGAGCACCTTTCTTGAATTTGGACTCATAGGGTGGCTCCATTTTCTGCATTCTCGATGCCGCATATGGCAGAATCGCTTTCAGGTTCTCCTGTAGCGATCTCAACCATTGGGACCTTGAGATAGCAGCATCTTTTTGTGGAGTGGATAAAAATGGCTCATGTGGAAACCACAATGGCATTTTCCTTCCCGTCATCAACTCAAACGGAGTGAATTGAGTTGTAGAGGAGATTGAACCTCTTATACTCATGAGTATGAAGGGTACCTTGTCAACCCAAGTGTTACCTTTGTCCAAAAGCATCTTTGCAATTCTGGATTTGATAGTTCTATTCATTCTTTCCACAATTCACGCAGATTGTGGATGATAGGGGACATGAATTTGCTGTCGTGCCCCTAGAATAGCACAAGCAGTTTGCATGATTTTACCTGTGAAATGGCTTCCTCGATCGGAGGTAATCATCCTTGGGATCCCCCAAGTGCAAAAAACATGTTGTACCAATTCCCTTGCTGTGGACAAAGCATCATCTTTCCTAACAGGTAATATTTCTACCCATTTTGAGAACACATCTACCACAATCAATGCATACCTGAGACCATGTTTACCTGAGGGTAAAGGACCAATATAGTCTATCTGCAGTGTAGACCATGGACCATCTGCAGGTGCGATTCGTAGAAGTGGTGGCTTCTGTCCTTTAGGTCTTGGATTTATTTGGGCACAAATGAGACATGATAGTACAACACTTTGAACTGTTTCGTCCATTTTTTCCCAATAAAATTTCTCCTTGAGAATGACTAACAATTTCTGTTGTCCCAAGTGACCTAAACTCTCATGGTTATATCGAGTGAATTCTACCTGTAGATGTTTTGGTACAACGGGACGCAATTCTCCATTTGAATTGTGACACAAAACCCCATTTTCACAGATAAAAGGAGGTTTTGGATCATCCTGAGAAGTAACAAGAGAAGGATCTTTTCTCTGTTCTTCTTCAAATGAAGGTATGTACGTGTCTGCTCTTTGAACCGCTGACATCTCAGAAGGTTCAGAGTCAAACACTTCCTCTCCTGTCAGGGCAGCTTCTTTGGCTAGAGCATCTGCGGTTGCATTTCCTACAGATAACTCATCATCAGATCTTTTATGTGCAGCGACTTTCACTATAGCAAATCTATTTGGGGCCCTAGATGCCATCTCAAAAATTGATTCTAGAGTATCGCGGTGCACCAAGGCTTTGTTAGAGGAATCCACATAACCTCTCCTCTCCCAAACAGGCAGATAATCGGTTAGGGATCTGACAACATAGGAGCTATCACTGTAGATTACCATTGGAGTTTGATCATCAGCTTCATTCAGCTGTAGGACCATTCTTACCGCTTCTATCTCTGCCCTTTGAGCTGAGAAATGACTCGGTAACTTGTGTTTTACCACTTGTCCTCGCTTGGAATAGAAAATTTCATATCCTGTGTGAAAACGTCCTTCCAGAAAAAATCTAGAACCGTCTACAAACACAGGTTCATCTGTGTCTTCCGACTGTCGTCTGAAGAGAGATGGACTTGGTTCTTGGAACGTTTGTAGGCAATCATGGGTTTGTCCTTCATACTGCATCAATTGAGGAAGAACATATTTGGCCTTATAATCTACCTCAATTTGATTTGGAGACAATGAGAGCAACCAATGGGCAAATCTCTGATGTGACACCCCTGGGATATTTTTCTCAAAGAGAAGTTTCAGTGTGGAATGTGGTGTTTGGAGAATAACCTTTTGGAACCCGATGATGTGTTGAGTGATTTCGCAAAATACACTCCCACCAGGTGTCTTGCGCACACCTCAAACCCCCTCTCAACAGGTGAGAGAAGCTTAGAGAAGTAACCCAAGATTCTCCATTTCCCCCCCTGGCAGCTGCAGCAAAACCACAGAGATACTTGTCTCTGAAGTGTGTGCTTGAAGCGCAAAAGGTGCGTTCTTTTCCACCATACTTAACGCAGGTGCGTGTTGTAGATCATGTTTCAATTCTGTGAAGGCTTTTTCCTGTTCGACACCCCAGGGACCAAAATAATCATCATTGTCACCTTTTAAAAGATCATACAAAGGTCTGGCTTTGTCAGCAAAATTTTCAATGAAATCCCTTGAGTAATTTACAAGTCCTAAAAAATGTCTTAGTGCCTTGTGTGATGTTGGAATTGGAAGGGATGCAATTGCCTCAATTCTGTCCTGTAGGGGTCGCCGTGTACCTGGATTTAGCAGAACTCCTAAAAACCTGACCTCAGTCTGCATCAGCTTGACCTTTTTGGTATTCAGTTTTAAACCTGCATCATGCAGCAGCTCAAACAATTCTGCAAGTAGAGTCACGTGCAACTCCTTGTCCTCTGTACTCAACAAGATATCGTCCACATATTGCAATAAACATTCCGGACGAGAAAATTTCGACAAAACGTTCGCTAGCGCCTGATGAAAAATGCTTGGCAACATACTAGCGCCTTGAGGAAGCCTACAACATACAAATTGTTGATCCAGGTGGTTGAATGCAAACCTATATTGACAACTTTTCTCAATCGGTATACTGAAAAAACCATTACTGATATCCAATACTGAGAAATACTTTGCCTTAGCATCCAATCTCGACATCATGTCATGTGTATCAGCTACAATCGGTGCAACATTGGGAGTAAACTTATTGAACATCCTCAAGTCCAATAACATCCGATAGCTACCATCACTTTTCAGAACACACCACAATGGATTGTTACAAACAGAATTTGCCTTACGTATCACACCTTGAGCCAACAATTCCTGAATAATCTTAGACATTGGAGCAACTGACTCCGGAGGCAACTTATACTGACGCTGTGGAGGCGGATCTCGGCCTTCAATTTTAACAATCACGTCTTTCATCGTTCCAACCTCATTTCTGTACTGAGCCCATAAAGAAGGAAACCGCTGTACTATCTCAGTCAATACTTCATCACCACCAGTTTCAGGCCACAAATGATCTGCTGACACTACATCGGTCAAACAAATGGTCCCGACATGACTATATTCATTTGGATCAATGACTACCGCCTTACAACCGTTAGAGTCTTTCCAAACTGTTTTGTTACCCAAATCAATAATCCAGCCATGCTTTTCCATAAAATCAGTGCCAATTATATTCTCAGTATCCTGACAACACCAAATATCCATTTTCATTTTCAAAAAAACAGGTATTTCCAAAGAAACATCCTGCGCTAATGTCACCTTTGTTCCATTTTTACCACTGAAACCAACAATTGTACATACAGGGGAATCTGGCTTTAAATGTAAATCAACATTTGTGACACTCAATTGCGCACCTGTATCAAGGAGAAATGTTACTTCCTGACCTTCAAGATTTACCTTTAAAAATGGTCGACCACAGCTATCCATTGAAACTCGAGTGACAAATTCCAGTGGATGAAGCCTGGGCACCGGCTTTGCTAGTCAGGAGGATGGAGAAGGGAGAAGAGCAGCAGGTGTCTTGCTCCTTCCATCCAATCCCTGTATGGTCATTTCCCTAATTTGTCTGGTCAGAGGTGTGTAACAGGGTGCCAGGGGTGCCTCCGGCCTTGTAGTCGTGGCCTTTGCTGTCAGGCTTACCCCTGGTTCCACCGTTACCTCAAGGTCGGGAGATGACTTGGTGGGGCAGAGTGTGGTGGTGCACTTGTCGGTCGTCGCACAAACAGTCTTCAGGCATGATGTGGTGAAAACAAAAGACATATTTATTGCACTCTCCTTCACAATCCGGCAGTTGTAAATGGCACTTCTTGGAGCTGGGGGACAACCTGTCCTAACGTACTCTCCCGTGGGGCTGTGCCCTGGTTAATCTACTTCGCCGGGCTCCCACTTCGGCTACACACACACCGGACCCACACCGGGTGCTTCGCTCTCTCTGAGGTTCCATTCACTCCCGTTCTCTCCGGCGCCCCCTATGGATTCAGCTCGCACACTCTGCCCCTTGATGTTCACTCTCTCACGTCCCGGATCCGACTCCCTCTCGCACACACACACACTTTTCCTCCCTCCCCCTGGTTTCTGCCGGCTCCTCCTTCCACTGTGGTGACAGCCGTCCCACCCGGCCACTAGGGGGTGCCCTAACACAATACAAATAAAACACTTTTATTAATGACATTTCCGGTTAACTAAGCTCCCTTTGTAGGGGGTATGCTCACCCACTACACACCTCCCCTCTTAAAACCCGAGCCTCCCGGCAAGGCTCCATCCAAAAATCACAACTTTTAAAACTAAGCAAAACATGGTGAATCAACTGCGAACCTGTCCACAAGAGGATGCCCGGAAGAAGGGGCACCAGTCCAGCGCCCGGAGTTCCAACTGGAAGCTCCCGGTCTTGGTAGTGCCCGGAGGCTTGGCAGCGCTCCCGGTCTTGGTTGTGCCCGGAGGCTTGGCAGCGCTCCCGGTCTTTAGGTGGTAAACAGCCGGAACACGAAAACTTCTCTTTCTCAATGACGCGGAGGAGCCCCTGGCCCAGTCCGGCAGCAGACTCTCTCCGGGCTCAGTCACTTGAACGTTGCTAAACTGTAACTTCAAACAACACCGGTCTTCAAATAAGCCGGTCAAGATGCTTTACTCTGGGTGCAAAACTCGCTTCCATTCGGCTCTCTGAGCCCTGACGTAGTCCGACAAAGACTGTCCGGGCTGTCGGCGCAGCCTCTGGAAGGGCTAGTAGGCGACGGCAGGCTTTGGTACCGTGATCTCCTCAGTCCCCGACGGGGGTGATGGGGTCGCTACCCGAGGCGGCGGAGGTATATCCAGGACGATAACCGGATGGGTGTTGAGGTTCTGGCTAATAGCCAGCACCGCCGGGATTCCCCTCTCCGAGTCGGTGGTCGGTCCGGGCATCACTTCCGGAGCCACGGCTAAAGTGCGTCTTGGATGGGAGGATTCGGCCAGTACCGGTCTTGACTGCGCCCGCCGCCGGCATTGGTGTTCCTCCCACTCCAATTCCTGCTGCCACTGAACAGCTTCTTGTGTGGTGGGCATTCGGGTTACACTAACCGCAAAGAGGCCTCGGCATCCCACCTCTGGTATGAACCGGACCTTCTCCCCTGGGTAGAGCGTGTGTAGGCGCTGAGGTAAGCCCTCGACATCCAGATGCACCCGATTATAGAAGTAATCATCGCCGGTTGTCTCCTCCCAGATAAAGCCGTAGCCCTCTTGCTGGTTGAATTTCACCGCGATTCCCGTGGTGAACTGTAACTCCAACTCTTCACCCCGGGGACCGGTCATCATCTCCCGGGCCACAGTCTCAGCGAGCAGTCGCTCCTGTACGGGGTCTGGTTCTGGGGACGGTGACTTTCTGTGAGGTAGGGAAGACGGCTGCACCGGGTCCCAGAAGAAGCCCCAGCTATCCCTTTCCAGCTTCCGGGTAGGTGAATCTTCTGGGGCTTGTACAGGAGCAGGGGTCGACGGTCCCACCGCGACAGGCGGGGGTGTCTCTAGGTCTGGGTATGGGATTCCCAGAGGCCGATCCCCCGACGGCAGCGGAGTGGTATAGGTCGCCCGGACCTCTGTTGTGGTTCCTCCGGTCACGGCGTCCCACGTGGTGATCCAGGTTACTTTGGTTGGGCGCCCTTGTCCTCCTGGTGCGGCCGGTATCTCGAGCGGTAACACATCCGCAGCTGCAGCCGCAGACTGCTTGGGACGTCCTCGACCCAGGTGGGTGAGTGCCATCGCGGTCTCCATCTCTTGTTGCTGCCTGGAGGTCTCAATCTCGTAAACACTTGGTAGCTCTGGCAATGGCGGCGAGGTCGGTGGAGAAGCTGGAGGAAGTGGAGGCGGGCCTATTTTTCCCGCTCTTGGGTATACTCCACCCCCAGTCTCACACATCATATCGACCCCTCCGCGGCGGTTCTTCTTTTTCTTCAAAACACCACCCACTTCACATGTTTTTCTTCGCGCCCTGGGACCGGCACCTCCCCTCTTTGGGCGGAGTACTCCGAACTTCTTCTTCGGCACCGGCCAGCCCCAGGCTCTTCTTTTGGCGCCAACTGTTCGCGCGCTTTCTGCATCTTCACAGACGACGGCCATCTTGCCGCCATCTTGTGCCCGGTCCAACGCTGCAGGTACTGCTTCTTCTTCCCACCATGGGACGGGGAATCTTCTCCAATGGTCCGGATCCTGTGCCCCAGGCACCACTTGATCTCCGGCTCCTTGGGTCCCTGGCAGGGAATTCGCATCCTGCCGACTACGCCACATGTAACGGGGTGCCAGGGGCGCCTCCGGCCTTGTAGTCGTGGCCTTTGCTGTCAGGCTTACCCCTGGTTCCACCGTTACCTCAAGGTCGGGAGATGACTTGGTGGGGCAGAGTGTGGTGGTGCACTTGTCGGTCGTCGCACAAACAGTCTTCAGGCAGGATGTGGTGAAAACAAAAGACATTTATTGCACTCTCCTTCACAATCCGTCAGTTGTAAATGGCACTTCTTGGAGCTGGGGGACAACCTGTCCTAACGTACCCTCCCGTGGGGCTGTGCCCTGGTTAATCTACTTCGCCGAGCTCCCACTTCGGCTACACACACACCGGACCCACACCGGGTGCTTCGCTCTCTCTGAGGTTGCGTTCACTCCCATTCTCTCCGGCGCTCCCTATGGATTCAGCTCCCACACTCTGCCCCTTGGTGTTCACTCTCTCATGTCCCGGATCCGACTGCCTCTCGCACACACACACACTTTTCCTCCCTCCCCCTGGTTTCTGCCGGCTCCTCCTTCCACTGTGGTGACAGCCGTCCCACCCGGCCACTAGGGGGTGCCCTAACACAATACAAATAAAACACTTTTATTAATGACATTTCCGGTTAACTAAGCTCCCTTTGTAGGGGGTATGCTCACCCACTACAGGTGCATATGGTGATTGGTTATTTCTGTTGTCAGTATGAGTGGGCGTGTATGAAGGTGGAGGTGCTGAAGATGGGGGAGGTGCACTAGATGTGTTTGGCATCAGTCCATTTTCTTTACCCTGCCTTTCCTCAGCTCCCGCCCTCAGGAATTTTTTGCATTCCCACTTCAGATGTCCGGGTTGGCCACAGAAAAAGCAGTGTATATTGCTCTTTCTGTTACCCCCCCCCCCCCTTAATTCTTGTTTTTAGAATTCAACACCGGTCTTTTGTTTTTGGTCTGTTTTCCCTGGGATACTAATATGTCAGTGGTCCCCTCTATCATGGCTATTTTTGACTTTACCTGACTTTGCTTCATTCGTCTACGTATTCTATCAATAAATGACGTGGCCTCTTGTAGATTTTCCATCCTAGAAGCTATTTCGAATGAAGCAGGGTCCAAATATTTAAAATTTTTAACAAAGGCCTTGACCATGGAAGTCGGTTCTTGATCAGGTCCGATTTCCATTATCATTCTAGAAGCCTGTTCGAATTTCACTAAGAATATGTATGGATCCTCCTGTATGTGTGTTTTAAGGTTTTCTAACAATTCGACTGTTGGGGTAGACTCTCCTGTGGTAAAAAGAATTAACTGTCTCAGCCTATCTTCCTTTGTGTCATGGATCAGGTCATCGTGTTCGATTGGCCTAGGTGTTGCTTGTAACCTTTTTGCCGTGTGGGAGGGAAGCCATACCCTAAATATCTTATTTCTCTGATCATTCGTCAGATTATATTTATCCGAATGTGACTCAAAAATGTCCACATTATGAAAGGCGTCCATTTTATCATCATATTTGCGTATGTCTTTAATGATTTTCATTAATTGGTCATGGATTTTAATGTTAAGATGGGCTGCCTTGTCATGTAACTTCTTTTTTCGCAGTTCCTCCTCATTCAGACTCTCGTCCTCGGCCGTATTCAGCCCGTCCGGTATGTCTGAACCTAAACCAGGTGATGCGGAAGCATCTGTCTTGTTCTGTCTCGTATTAACAGATACATATTTAATATCTTTCCGTAATTTTGATATTAAATCTGCTCTTGTTTCCAACTGATCTTCCAGATGTTCGATATGTTCTGCTAATATCGAACAATTTGGACAATCTGTTGTTTCTGCATCTGTGATGTGTGTATCTGTTGTATTGGGTGTATCTGTTGTATTGGGTGTATCTGTCACCATGCAGATGGTGTGTGCATATGGCTGTGCCCCACCCACCATGGAGTTGTAAGTGTATACCATACCCAATACATTTTGTATCTTTTTCTGCAATCGTTTCACAGTAAAAAACTTCTTATCTAACTTAGTATTCTCAAGTTCACATTGCCGGTACAGATTTGACCATAATTTTGCGTCAGTGTCCGTATGGTCAAATGTATACTCTACATTACTGTTTCTAGAATAATCATGAATGAAATCCATATCTCACCAATATGTGATGCTTTGTCCTGGAATGACTCCAATCGTCTATGGGTCGATCGTCCTGGAATGGCTCCAATCGTCTATGGGTCGATCGTCCTGAATTGTAAGTCCTCAGATGTCCGTCAAGGCTTGACACATACGACCTCCGTGTAGCTTGTCACGTTAAACCTCTCCAAGGTTCCGTGATGTAGACACAGTGTATCGTCTTTGCCTGCAGTCTTTGGACAGAGATGTTAATCCACTGACCCGACCTGACCCCCCTTCTTGGACAAAAGGCAGGGAATGACGTAAGAAAAAGGGTCTCGCAGCAAGAAAAGGCAGTGTGAAAAAAAAATCACCACGCACAGAAAACAGCTGTGCCTCTCAATCATTCAGGCTGATGCTCGCCAAATATGTTAAAAAAATGGTTGACGTGACATATGCTAAGCCAGTATATTAATGATTGGAGCAAAATAGGTGCAAAAACATATATGGATTTATTCAAATAAAAGTTGAAGTCATTACAGAAAAGTTACTGTCTTGGCTTGAGTTAATAGATGGGTAGATAGATAAGTAGAGAAAAAGAGTTCATTTATCTTACATAGCTGTGATGTTGTGATAAGCCGTCCCTCTCTGGATCGTCCGGTTGAATGGTCCCATTCTACCTCTGAGTCCTCTTCTTCTGACCCTTTGAAGTGTGGTCTGCTTATATAATTCAAACCCCACCCCCTGATTGTCCTTATCTCTTTACATGGTGTTACAAGATCTAACTATCATTTTTAGTTAAGCATTATGTCATATCACGTGATTCAAAACTTGCAAAATAAGTGTCCTGCGCAGTGGAGACTTGTAAAACTAAACCTCTTTAACATAGAATGTAAAATATATAGAACCCTTTTGAAGCTCGCTGACCTTTGACTCTCAATGCTAAATTCAGATCTTTGCTCAAATTCCAGTTAGAATATAGCACTACGTTGTCAGCTACTTGATGAACAATGTCAGATGGCTTTGGTTCTACCATGTCAAACCTTGGCTAGTAATTTCAACTCACAGAGACACTCTTAAAGTGATGGGCGAAATACACACATTATATGAATGTATGTATTCAAGTTTATGAATCAAATCTCCATAAACTCACTATTTTACAGATACGCCCCGCTCATCTCCGCCCCTCCGCTTCTATTGGCCGGCCGCTTAGTGACGTCGCCGACCAGGTAAGTGCGTGTGAAGCTGCTGTAACGATAACGTTCGCCACGGCAGCGATCACACGATATCGAATGCATGACGGGGGCAGGTGCTTTCGCGCTCGACATCGCTAGCAAATGCTAGCAATGTCGTAGCGTATAAAGCCCGCTGAAGGCTTTGTGCACACATTCAGTATTTGCAGCATAAAATTGTGCTGATGTGTTGCAGGAAGAACACTGCAGAAAATATGCGTTTTGCTTGTAACTGTAAAACGCTGCGTATTTTCCGCTATAGAATCAAAATGTGTGCACATAGCCTTATAATTAATTGGGGGGAGCGTTAGAGACTGATTCGTTTATATTTATTAGGCGACAGGTTAGATTTCGTGGGGGGCGCAGTGCAGCTTATTATCACCTAATATTCTGAATAGTGTGGGGCTCATTTTTGTTAAGTTTTTAGTTTTTTTTACTTGTGTTTAGTTTTGTTTTTAACCTTTCCCCCCGTTTCTCCTTTTTTGAGACATGGCCTGTGAGTGGATGTTCTTAGTTCTGGAGGCTATTCACATGTACCCATATTGAAGATCGGAGCAAGTGACAAATCTATACTTTTTGTATGCTGTAAGTTCTCTACTTCTGTGCATATACTATTACTATGGAAGCATATATTTTGTCTTTAATGTATGTCCTATATATGACATCTGGGGATATATCGATTGATCCTGATAAACATACTTTCCTATGTGTTATTTAGTTACTGGGAGTTATTGCACGACAGGGCTCTTCTAATGTTATAAACTTCTACTAAAATGGCCCTGTTTCTCCACTCTTACTAATACTATGGAACCAATATAGGTGAACGGTGTGTTTCTATGCCTTATATTATATATTTTCTTCATTTACTGAATGATAGGGCTATTCTGCAATGTCCGATCATTTGCCCTTACTTTTGCCAGAAACCAAGATGGCCGCGCGGTATCCACATGCCCTGTGTCGTCCGATGCCCTTGCGCCCACTGAGGAGCTCCGTTCCGGTGGGAGGTGACGTCCTCCTTTTGGACGTCACTTCCGTCGTGGAGACCCGGAAGTAATGTGCGAGTCACAGATGTGGACACAGCGCATGCGGCGCATATGGCAGCAATCACGGATATGACTGGCAGTAGATATAAGGTAGACCCCGATACACGCATATACCGCCCCCCGAGGAAGCAACGCAGTGAAACGTGTTGGAGCTTCTTTCTCCACCGGACACCTACCTCAGCACAGGCACTTTACATGGGTAAGCAAAAATATCCTCTAATGCCCCCTAATCTGACAGACGCAGAAACAGCAGCGATTAGACAGTTAAGTTCATGGGAAGATATAATAATTCGAAAAGCAGATAAGGGGGAGCAATAGTACTGCTAAGTAGAGATTATTATCTACAAGAAGCTAATAGACAACTAGCTGACCCTAATGTATACACGAAATTAAAAACAGATCCTATGCCTAAAATCCAAGAAAAAATACGCAGCTTTCTTAATAGATGGGTAACTCTGGGCCCAATTTCCAACAAAAAAGCAGAAAGCCTTTTTCCCTTGCATCCAAATAGACCTCATTGGTACTTCGTACCAAAAATTCACAAGTCGACGGAAAGGCCTCCTGGACGTCCTATTGTGTCAGGAGTGGGTTCAGCAGCCGAGCCATTATCAAGATACTTACATTGGCTGCTGAGCCCACTCCTGAGAGAGATACCTTCTGTAGTGGGTGGGCCTACCCCCTACCAGTACCAGCATAGATAACCCGGAATTGTAATTAATAAAAATGTTGACTTTTATTATTTTATGTTGTGTTAGGGCACCCCTAGTGGCCGGGTGGGACGGCTGTCGCCACCGGGGAGGAGGAGCCGGCTGAATCACAGGGGAGTGTGTGTGTGTGTGTGTGAGGGAGAGTCGGATCCGGGACGGGAGAGTGTGAACATCGAGGGGCAGAGTGTGTGAGCGGGACCACCAGGGGGCGCCGGAGAACAAGGAGGAGAACGTAACCTCAGGGTGTGAAGCCACTGGTGTGGGTCCGGTGTGCATGAAACCAAAGTGTGGGAGCCCGGCGAAGTGGAGTACCCCGGGCATATCCCCACCAGAGGGTGCGTTAGGGCAGGCTGCCCCCAGCTCCACCGAAAGTGCCTGATTTTACTGCCGGATCCTGTCGTGCAATAAAGTATGTCGTTTGTAAGCAGCACCCTTTGTCTGAAGATCGTTTGTACGACGTCCGGCGAATGCACTATCACACTCTGCCCCACCAAGTCAGTCCCCGACCTTGAAGAAGTGGTGAAGCCAGGGACCAGCCTGAAAACTACCGCCACGACTACAAGGCCGGAGGCCTCCCTGGCTCATCACTTCACCTTCCTTTATCCGTGACTCAGAAGACTGCCTGAAAGTGCTGAAGGATGTCCAGTGGCAGCCGGGATACAACCTAGCTTCTATTGACGTCCAGAGCCTTTACACCCGGATCCCTCAAGATCAGGGTGTGGAGGCTGTCAGATACTTTTTGACTAATATGGGCGAATCCGGCGACTTTGTGAATTTTGTAAGTGAGGCTTTAACAATTGTATTAAAAAATAATGTGTTCAAGTTCGGCAACACCTGGTATCTACAACATGGGGGTGTGGCTATGGGCACCCCCATAGCATGTACATTAGCCAATTTATTTTTGGCCAGATTTGAGGTCGACATGATCTATACTGATGCCAACAGTTTTTTGTGCCACATCAAGTATTTTTTTCGCTATGTGGATGACATCCTGATCATCTGGGATGGCACACAGAAACAATTTGAGGATTTTGTGACGTCCCTAAATGAAAAAAATAAATATAATATGTATTTTACCAGCGTGTTTGGGGGTTCCAACTTAGAATTCCTGGATATTAAAATCTCGGTTCAAAATAACAACCTAGAGACAGAGCTATACAGAAAATCGATAGCAGTGAACACTCTCTTGCGGCATGATAGTGCCCACCCCGATCACATAAAAAGATCAATACCATATTCACAATTTTTAAGAGTCAAAAGGCTGAACAGTAGCAAAGAACGTTTTTTGGAACAAGCAAATGAGCTAAGCACTAGACTAAGAGAAAGGGGAAACCCGCAAAAAAACATTTCTAAAGCCCTAGAAAAATCTTTACAAAAACACAATAAAAATATTCATACTCCTAAAAAAAACGGACATAGAAAAAAATGAACGGTTTAGATTCAATTTCAAATTTGGTTCTATGGACCAGAGAATAAAATCAGTGATTAATAAACACTGGCACATTATTGAAAATGACACAAGCCTCATCACTCATATGCGTAACACACATAATGGTAATCATAGACTTTTACAATTTGCAGGTTTGGAAAAAATTACACCCTCCCCAGCAGGGGGCGATATGCACAAATGCTGAGAAGAGAGGCCCGATGGATTATAGAAAGTAAGGCAATGGGACCCATTGGGTTCAACGATAAGAATGATTTAGCCATTTTTTTATAGGAGAATTTTTTATTACATTTTTTTTTTTTTCTTCTTCTTCTTCTATATTATACATCTGTCCTCTTTTTCCAGATTTTTCTGTCTTGATCAAGTATATAAGATATATACAGTAGTCATATGATATAATAGTTCTACATACTTTTTTGGTCACTAAAAATCAAGATTAATATATTTATAAAACTAGTGTTGAAATGAGATTTCTGACACGACAATGATTATATATCATGTTTTTGAAGTGACTATATGAATTATTAGTCCTAATACGATGTCTTTACTGAATAATATCTATTTGAGTCATACTGTGATTATGTCCTAAGCTAAAAGAGTGTTTGTTATTCAGTGGATGTTTTTAATTTGTTTTTAACAAGTAACACGTGGAGTTAAAAATTACCCTATTTAAAGGGAACCTGTCAGCAGAAATGTGGCTTTCAACCTAAATGTTCCCCCCTCTGCAGCTCGTGGGCTGCATTCTAGGAAGGTTTCTATACTTTTTGTGCCCCCTTTTAAACCAAAATAAATACTTAATAAAACTGTACCTTTCGATTTGAAAATCTTGTAAATCGTCCATGGGGGCGGGCCGTCTGGTGTCCGTTGCTGTATCTTACGCCGTCCCCCATGCTCCAAATCATCCCTCATAACACCGCCCACTGCGCCCGAGGTCCCGTGCATGCCGAGACACCTGGTGACGTGGTCGCAGGCACGAGAGTATGGGCGGCGCTATATCATCTGTAAGCCATAATTATTAACAGAAATAAACACTTGAAATAGATCACTGTGTGTAATGACTCTATATAATATATGCGTTTCACTTGATGTATTAAATTACTGAAATAAATTAAACTTTTTGAGGATATTCTAGTTTATTGAGATGGAGCTATATATGCCAGGATGGGCAGAGTGTGTGTGTGTGAGATAGTATACAGAGAGGTGGTGTGTGTGGGTGATATACAGAGGGGCAGTGTGTGTGGGAGGATATTATAAAAAGGGGCAGTGTGGGGGGATAGTATACAGAGGGGCAGCGTATCTGAGGGATATTATATTGAGGGGCAGTGTGTGTGGGTGATATAATATAGAGAGGCAGTGTGTGGGAGAGATATTCTTTACAGGGGTAGAGTATGTGTGGGGATATTATACATAGGAGCACTGTGGGAGAGATATAATGGAGAGAGGCGGTGTAGAGTGTGTATTATGGAGATGGATGGTGTATAAGGTGTATTATGGAGTCAGGCAGTGTAGAGGATGTATTAGGGAGAGAGGCGGTGTAGAAGGTCTGTTATGGAGAGGCGGTGTAGAGGGTGTATAACGGAAAGAGGTGGTGTAGAGAGTTTATTATAGAGAGGGGTGGTATAGAAAGTGTATTATGGAGAGAGGAGGTGTAGAGTGTATTATGCAGAGGGGCGCTTTAGAGGGTGTATTATGGAGAGGGGCAGTGTAGAGAGTGTCTTATGGAGAGAGGTGGTGTAGACCGTGTGTTATGGAGAGGGGCGGTGTAGAGGTTGTATTACGGAAAAAGGCAGTGTAGAGCGTGTATTATGCAGAGGGGCGGTTTAGAGGGTGTATTATGGAGAGGAGCAGTGTAGAGAGTGTTTTATGCAGAGAGGTGGTGTAGACCGTGTGTTATGGAGAGGGGCGGTGTAGAGGTTGTATTACAGAAAAAGGCAGTGTAGAGCATGTATTATGGAGCGGGGCGGTTTAGAGTGTGTATTATGGAAAGAGACGGTGTAGGTGGCGTTATATGGTGTTATGGAGACGGGCGGTATAGAAGGTGCATTATGGAGATGGGCGGTGTAGAAGGTGCATTATGGAGATGGGCGGTGTAGAAGGTGCATTATGGAGATGGGCGGTGTAAAAGGTGCATTATGGAGAGGGGCAGGCGGTGAAGAGGATGTAGTATTAATGTTCTGAGGCAAATACTTCATTTTCTGGAACATTTTTAGGGGTGCTAAGACTTTTGGCCATGACACTGTGTGTGTGTGTGTGTGTGTGTGTGTGTGTGTGTGTGTGTGTGTGTGTATGTATGTATGTATGTATGTGTATATATTATATATTATATATATATATATATATATATATATATATATATATATATATATATATATACAGTGTGTCCACCGCCATTAACTTGAGAACAGCGGCAGCTATAGGCATAGAAGTGGTGTCTAGGTATAGTAAAGTAGCCATGCGCTACGCAATGAAACCACCTATAGCGCCACCTGGTGGAAAACAATGGAGATAGCATTTTTATTTCGAAAACAGAACGAGACAGAGAAAAAAAGTGAATGACAAAGTTGTAGGGCATCATTAATTCAATACGAATCAACACCTTGCATACAGAAATGCTATGATTAGAACGTGTAACACTCACAAGGCTGCGGACGTGAAGCAATACCTCATGGAGACCTTCCTACAAGTTATTGGGTATGGTGGCTGCGTGGAGTGGCCTCCACGCTCACCTGACCTGACCCAATTGGACTTCTTTCTGTGAGGTTACATCAAACAGCAGGTGTAAGTGTACAGCCCTGTGCTCGGCAGCAGCTGAGCCGCTCGGATCCGGCCCTTCTGGTAGGTGGCTCGACGGTCTCCGGACCCGGGGGCCTCGCGGTCACTTCAAATGTAAAGGGGAGGTGATGGGATGGTGGGTGTAAGACGTAGATGTACGGGCTGGGCCATACGGAGTTCGTGACGCCACCCACGGTGTTTGGTGATACTGGACACCACTGCTGCAGTTACGGGGGACCCGGGGAAGATGTTGTGCAGCAAGTTGTTAACCCCTCCGTGGGCAGGGATGGTGGCCCCAGGACCCGTTGGGAGCTTGGCGGTGCAGGGAGATGGGCGACCAGAGGGTGCTGATGTACTCACTATTAGTAAACACATGAGTCTCTGGTAAACCAAGGTGATGGTGGTTGGTGCCCGCAGCCGGCTGCGCTCTGGTTCCCCCACCCGGCTGGTGGTCTGTCTTTCTCCTGCACCTTTTAGAACGGTGGACTGCCTGTGCTTGCAACTCCAGGAGTCCTCTCCCGGCTTGTGACTGCCTAAGGAGAGATATTTAGTTTTTGTATTGGCCAATGCATGTAAGCCCAGAAACCAACGGCAAGGTATATCTCTGTAATCCAGGAACCTAACTTAAATGCCACTATCTTTTGCAGTAATGCAGTGCCATATTTTCCCTTGTACATTTTTGGCTTTTTCAGAGTGCAACTGTATGCATATAGTTACTATGTTTTTTCAGTTAGCGCCTGTTCACATTTGTTGGATGTGTGGGTCAGTTTTTTGATATTTCTAGTGAGTCTTTTTCTGACTGGGCATTCCGCCCTAAGACCTGGCTGTGTTCATAACCATTGGAGCAGGAGCCTAGCTGTCAATACATGGAGGTTTGTAGTCCAAATAGTGGCATTTTTCCCAGATATGGATGTTTTTAACCTAGATAGTGGCATTTAAGTTAGGTTCCCGGATTACAGAGATATACCTTGCTGTTGGTTCCGGGCTTACATGCATTGGCCAATACATAAACTAAATAGCTCTCTTTTGCAGTAATGCAGTGCCATATTTTCCCTTGTACATTTTTGTCTTTTTTCAGAGTGCAACTGTATGCATTTATAGTTATAGGGTGTCACATATGCGACCCCTCCACCAACATTGCAGGACCTACGATGACGTATCACAGATGCTTGTGCAAACGTGTCACTTAGCATATTGCACAACTTGCAGCAAGATACAGTATGCTGTGCAGAGTCCAGATGTGCATTGCAGCTGACGGTGGCCACTTTGAGCATCAAAGTTACATGAGCGCCATATGCGTGACCACCATTCAATGTTTTGGGAGGGGGGGTTATGGGTTTCATACCATAGCATTTCTGTATGCAAGGTGTTGATTCGTATTGAATTGATGATGCCCTACAAATTTATAATTCACTTTTTTTCTCTATCTTGTTCCGTTTTCGAGATAAAAATGCTAACTCCGTTGTTTTCCACCAGGTGGCGCTATAAGTGGTTTCATTGTGTAGCGCATGGCTACTTTATTATACCTAGACACCACTTCTATGCCTATAGCTGCTGCCGTTCTCAAGTTAATGGCGGTGGACAGGATATGGGTGGACACACCGTGTGTGTGTGTGTGTGTGTGTGAGATAGGAGATATATATATATATATATGTATATATGTATATATACACACACACACACACACACACAAAATGTTTCTCCAAGAGTGGTGGCGGACTGTGGAAGGTTTGCAGGGGTGGAGGCGGAGCGGGTGTGAAGCCTGGGGGGAGTCTCAAGGGAGCCCCATAATTTTGCCACTATGGGGCCCTGAAATTCCTAGTGGCGGCTCTGGTCACAGGAGATGAAGGATCACATCAGGTGAGGCAGGACTGGAGGCTGCAGTGCGGTCTGACTGGCAGACAGTGGCCGACAGTCACAGAATGTTTGTGACTTGTGAGGCTCAGCCTCTGCTGCCTCCCCCTCCCACTAGCTCTGGTCAGTGACCTGATGTCGTCCCTTCATTTATTTAGTAATGTACAGGCAGCCATGTGATGGACAGGATCAGCAATAAGCTATAATGCAGAATAGTGGCCATTTTTGCATTACAGTGCTGGCCAAAAGTATTGGCACCCCTGCAATTCTGTCAGAGAATACTCGGTTTCTTCTTGAAAATGATTGCAATCACACATTCTTTGGTATTATTATCTTCATTTATTTTGCTTGCAATGAAAAAACACAAAAGAGAATGAAACAAAAATCAAATCATTGATGATTTCACACAAAACTCCAAAAATGGCCCAGACAAAAGTATTGGCGCCCTTAGCCTAATACTTGGTTGCACAACCTTTAGCCAAAATAACTGCGCACAACCGCTTCCGGTCCCATCAATGAGGTTCTTACAATGCTCTGCTGGAATTTTAGACCATTCTTCTTTGGAAACTGCTCCAGGTCCCTGAGATTTGAGGGGGCCTTCTCCAAACTGCCATTGTGAGATCTCTCCACAGGTTTTCTATGGGATTCAGGTCTGGACTCATTGCTGGCCACTTTAGTAGTCTCCAGTGCTTTCTATCAAACCATTTTCTAGTGCTTTTTGAAGTGTGTTTTGGGTCATTGTCCTGCTGGAAGACCCATGACCTCTGAGGGAGACCCAGCTTTCTCACACTGGGCCCTACATTATGCTGCAAAATTTGTTGGTAGTCTTAAGACTTCATAATGCCATGCACACGGTCAAGCAGTCCAGTGCCAGAGGCAGCAAAGCAACCCCAAAACATCAGGGAACCTCCGCCATGTTTGACTGTAGGGCCGTGTTCTTTTCTTTGAATGCCTCTTTTTTTTTTTCCTGTAAACTCTATGTTGATGGCTTTTCCCAAAAAGTTCTACTTTTGTCTCATCTGACCAGAGAACATTCTTCCAAAACGTTTTAGGCTTTCTCAGATAAGTTTTGTCAAACTCCAGCCTGGCTTTTTTATGTCTCGGGGTAAGAAGTGGGGTCTTCCTGGGTATCCTACCATACAGTCCCTTTTCATTCAGACGCCGACGGATAGTACAGGTTGACACTGATGTACCCTCGGACTGCAGGGCAGCTTGAACTTGTTTGGATGTTAGTCGAGGTTCTTTATCCACCATCCGCACAATCTTGCGTTGAAATCTCTCGGCAATTCTTCTTTTCCTTCCACATCTAGGGAGGTTAGCCACAGTGCCATGGGCTTTATACTTCTTGATGACACTGCGCACCGTAGACACAGGAACTTTCAGGTCTTTGGAGATGGACTTGTAGCCTTGAGATTGCTCATGCTTCCTCACAATTTGGATTCTCAAGTCCTCAGACAGTTCTTTGGTCTTCTTTCTTTTCTCCATGCTCAATGTGGCGCACACAAGGACACAGGACAGAGGTTGAGTCAACTTTAATCCATGTCACCTGCTGCAAGTGTGATTTATTATTGCCAGCACCTGTTAGGTGCCACAGGTAAGTTACAGGGGCTGTTATTACACAAATTACAGAAGCATCACAGGATTCTTCACACAGCGCCAATACTTTTGTCCACCCCCTTTTTTATGTTTGGTGTGGAATTATATCCAATTTGGCTTTTTGATATTTTTTTTCATTGAAGATAAATTAAATGAAGATAATAATACCAAAGAATGCTGTGCTGAGACTGCAGGGCGCAGCACGGGAGGACGCTCTGACCGAAGCAGCGGGGGAACGAGGAAAGGCGAGTACTTGTTTTTTGTTTTTTTTTTTAATCAGTGAGTACATAGTGGCCAGAGGTCTATGGGGTTGCATTATACAAAATGAATGACACCTTATACATGGACTATAGGGGAGCATTATACATGGAGAACTATGGGGCTGCATAATACAATATGAAGGTCTACAGGGCTGCATTATAATATATGGAGGTCTATGGGGCTACCTTATATATGGACTATGGGGGTGCATTATAATACATGCAGGGCTACAGGGGCTGCATTATAATATATGGAGACCTATGTGGTGCAGTATATGTAGCACTATTGAGTGCATTATAATATATGGAGAATGCACTATAGGGTGAATTATAATACATGAAGACTAGGGGAGTTGCATTATAATAAATGGAGGGTTATGAGGGCTATTTTATATATGGAGGACTATGGGAAATGCATTATAATACATGGAGGACTATGGAGGTGCATTCTAATACAAGGGTTATGTGAGACCCTATATACTATATGGAAGGCTATGTGGTGGCCATTATTGTATTTGGAGAACTATATACGAGGGGGGACAAAGATACAAGCATGGGATAGGAAAGTTTTGTGCTGAGAGAAACAGGCTCTTTCCCTCAGCACCCAGCTTTCCCATGCTCTGATATGTGAAAGCTAGGTGCTGAGGGAAAGAGCCAAGTGTCAGTGTCAGTATCCCATACCCCGAGTGTCGGCGTCCTTATCCCGTACCCAGAGCGTTGGTGTATGTGGAGGGGGGCTCAGGTCCAAACTGTGCACCGGGGCCCATCAAACTCTAGTTACGCCACTGGTTGCTATGATTGCTCTTTGACACTTTACATGGGGGAGTCGCTGCTGATTACATTGCTTATAATTTGGAAATAATTTCTAGTGATCCGCACGATTAACACTGTCCTCTTTTGCGTTACCTATGTCTGCACATAGAACCTTACTGATTATATGTACGGTCCGTGAGAAAAACATGTTATATTCCTTTTGTATATAGCTACCTTTACATGCTGGGTCTCAGTACAGTTTTCTTTACTCTTTGGTCCCCCTATTCACTTACATTTTTTTATTCACTTATGTTTTTTTAGATGTGTATCTTTTCATCTGTTTCAACTATATTGTCACAATACAATATACAATACAATAAAATATATCTAAAAAAATAAAAATAATCACACAAAAGAACTCCTTTGTCCTCCTGTTTGTTATTTTTTATAATATCTGATATATTTAGTAAATTTAACAGACAAAGGCCCCAGCAGGCTGTCTCTACAGATCATTGCTAAAAGGAAAACATGTACAGTTTTTATGAAACAATTGTTAAGTCATAAGACATCATCTAGGATAGCGCTCACTAAAGACACAACATGGAATCAGGAGCGGAGGAGGAAATATTCATAGATTTGTAGTAGAAAGTTTTGTAACTGAAGATGTGAGTGGGTTTGTGTGTGTAAAGCACATGATTTCTGGAAGTGGGAGCAGCATTCAGAGAAATGGACCATTCCAAGACATTTCTACATCTGCAGCGTCTGTGTGACTTTATGATACAGAGGAGCTCGGAGGATTGTGACCTAGTTACAGATAAAATGCCGGCTGTGATCATTACTGTTGATTATTATTGTGTCTGTTAATGGAGTTACTGGTTTGTCTTTATATCCCAAGCCATGTGGCAAGGCCCAGTATAGGGGTGATAGACTTTTAGGATTGCTACATCCAATAGATGGTGTTAGCGTTCCTGTCCTCTTTCTCTCTGAAGAGAATATTTTCATATTTATATTCCTAGAGTAGCATTGGATTTTCTATAAGTATTTACACTGGCCTGGCACTATGTACAAGGAGAAATGTTACCCCTTAGAAACTGTCAGAGGCCTTTCTTCTCACCAAATCAGTCCGCTTACTTTGCGCTAAGGAGGCAAATGCCCTGAAACACGTCTGAAAATGGAGTTCTTTTTTGGCTTCTTATCCTAAGTCATGTGGCAAGTCTCGAGAAAGGGTCGATATTGACTTTCAAGATTGCTAAATCCAATAAGTGTTGCTAAAGTATAAGTCCTCTTTCTTTCTGAAGAGGATATTTGCAAATGTTGATACGTGGTATTACCAAATCTAGATCCGGGATGCGCTGAGGAATTCAGAATAGGGAATTTTGGATACCAAGGAGTCTGGAAAAGGAAGATGGCCAAAAAAATTGCACCAATCATTGAACTAGACAGAAAACTGTAGATAAGTGAAAATTTAAAGACAAATTATATATGCACTACTCTGGTCCATAAATCTGACCAGTATAACGCCTGCTACAAATTTTTAACTTAAGCCATTAGTCCATATGGAAAATCTGCCTTGTGTACTGTTCAGGCACACTGGCTGCAGTGGTTCCATGTGCTCTTCGTGGGGCATAGGAACAGCACAAATACGTATAATGCGCTAATCTGAATGAGCTGTTGGGAATCTAATCATGGAGCCTGTCAGGAGGATTGACACTCAGATTACTCTAACCCTGCACTATTACAATGACCCTAAACATACCAGTAAACCCACTAATCAATGGCTGGGGAAAGATGACATTAAAGACCTTTGCTAGACTAGATCAAAGCTTTATTCTAAATCCCATAAAGATGCATTGGCTCGATGTAAGATTTCCTGCGCATGATATCAATGGGAAAGAAGGAAACAAAATCCCCCATAAATCAGCAGAGAGGACAAATCTGCATTTATTTATGAATATTTTAAGCAACATCTTAAATTAGTATTTGGAAACCAACAGTAGAAAAAACATAAGTGACGTATAATAAAACATTTGCACGTCCTTCATGTGTTGAACTTGCTCCTAGCTTGGGCGGCTTACATACACTAATGCAGGATACTGAATATATTGCTAATTTCAGGGGGTTTTGCTCAATTCCATCACTTTTATCCATATACACCATTTGAATGAAGATCAAAACGGATACATACATAGTTACATACATGTTTATTTTATCATTATGTCCACAAATATTGTCCCCAGAGGATCCCTGTCACAGATGACACCAGGTAAATGTAATTTAGGTGCTTGGCAGCTTCAGTGTATGCAATAGAAAAGTTTAATGTTTACAAAGAACATTATTGACTTGCAACAAAGATTTTTGCTTTCATTTCTTTGTAAAACATTTTTTCGTATTAAACATCAAAACAGCTTCCCCTGTGTGTGACTTCTCTGATGAGTATGAAGTTTGTCTTTGCCAATAAAGCATTTTCCACATTCGGAGCATGAATACGGCTTCTCTACTGTGTAACGTCTCGGATGTTTAACCTCAATTGATTTGTGTAAAGAAACATTTTCCACACTCTGATCATGAACTTTCTTATGTCTGAGAAGACTTGATTCATATATAAAACATATCCCACATTCACTACATGTAAATGGCTTCTCTCCAGTGTGATCTCTTTGATGATCACTTAGCAGAGCTTCAGTATTAAACAGTTTCCCACATTCTGAACATGAATACGGCTTCTCTCCTGTGTGAATTTTCTCATGTGTAACAAGACGAGATTTTAGACTAAAACATTTCCCACATTCTGAACATGAATATGGCTTTTCTCCTGTATGAATTTTCTCATGTGTAACGAGATGATATTTTAGAATAAAAGATTTCCCACATTCTGAACAGGAGTAAGGCCTCTCCCCTGAGTGAATTCTCTGATGTGTAACAAGACGAGAATTTTGAATAAAACATTTCCCACATTCTGAACATGAATACGGCTTTTCTCCTGTATGAGTTCGCTCATGTCGCACAAGACGACATTTTGCAATAAAACATTTTCCACATTCTGAACATGAATATGGCTTCTCCCCTGTGTGACATCTTATATGCTGAATAAGATTTGATTTTTGTTGAAAACATTTTCCACATTCTGAACATGAGTACGACTTTACTCCTGTGTGAATATTCTCATGATTAATAAGCCTTGATTTATCTGAAAAACTTTTCTGACATACTGAACATGAATACGGCTTCTCTCCTGTGTGAATTCTCTGATGTATAACAAGACCTGCTTTTGTACTAAAGCATTTCTCACATTCTGAACATGCATACGGCTTCTCTCCTGTATGAGTTCTCACATGTCTAACAAGATCTATTTTATTTAGAAAACATTTCCCACATTCTGAACATAAATATGGCTTTAGATTGTGAATTTTCTTATGTTTAGAATAATCTGATTTATCTATAAAACCTTTTCTACATTCTGAATGTGAATATGGCTTCTCTCCTGTATGAATTCTTACATGTCTAACAAAATCTGATTTATGCAGGAAACATTCCTCACACTGTGAGCATGAGTACGGCTTCTTTCCCCTGTGAATTCTCTGATGTTTAACAAGATTCGATTTTTTTGAAAAACATTTATCACATTCTGAACATGAATACGACATCTCTTTTTTGTGACTTTTCTCATGTAAAACAAGATGTGATTTCTTTTTAAACAGTTTCCCACATTCTGAACATGAATATGGCTTCTCTTTTATATGAATTCTTCGATGTGTAACAAGATGTGATTTTACTTTAAAACATTTCTCGCATTCTGAACATGAGTATGGCTTCTCTCTTGTGTGAGTTCTCTCGAATTGAACAGGTTCTTCTCGATGTACGTTAATGGTAATGAGGTTGTCTCCTGAGGACTGACACAGGTTATCTTCATCTTTTACATTACATTCTAGCGATAACATCACATTTCCTCCAGAACGATCACTTGCATTCTCTGTTGGAGATAAAAATAGATTTAATTATTTTTTAAATCAAAGCTTAGACAAATTTACAAACATGTCTATTAATACATCAAGATATTATAATAGCCAACTTATTGACAACCCAGGGGAATAATATTCAATATAGCAGCAAGGTTGAAAGTACAAAAATCTCCTAGGAGACACGAACATAAAACTTAACATTTATTTAAGACCTAAATAAAAAGTGAACAGGGTCACTAGTAGTCGTGATTTAAAAGAGAAAAACAGACATCTGGAGTGAGATCCCAGCACTATACAAGTCAGTACCGCTATGTGTAAAAAACATGCAGCATCTGACATAAGCTAATTAGAGATCAACCCCAGTAACGCGACACAGATTGAATCCATGTGTAAATTGGTCATAACAGACCCAATCCACTCCAAATATATACTCTGCTCACTTATGTGGAACTTGGAGTGGTCATGGATAGTGAGATCCAAACCTACCACTTGAAGCCTCAATCCATGTTCATAAAGGTAATCAGTCCTCAAGAGCTGACACCATCGGACAAATCAATCCTTCGGATCCTGGTCCTAGCTTAAATTGATCGCCCTTTACCGGACGCAAACATACACGTCCTCCATGTGAAGTTCCAATTTAAATGTGCCGCCAATGCGCCAGGATCCGAAGGATTGATTTGTCCGATGGTGTCAGCTCTTGAGGACTGATTACCTTTATGAACATGGATTAGTAAATAATACTTCCCTGAAGATCTTATGAAACGCGTCGGAAGTAGATTGTATTATAATTAAGTAAACCAGACTAAGGAGCACATTGGATGCAGGTTTACTGGTATTGAATGAAGCCCGCCTGGATGTGGTGAGACCTTTCCCTTCCTTTGCTATAGCAGGACCCCCACGATTAAATGAAGGTGGTCCCTTGAGGCTTCAAGTGGTAGGTTTGGATCTCACTATCCATGACCACTCCAAGTTCCACATAAGTGAGCAGAGTATATATTTGGAGTGGATTGGGTCTGTTATGACCAATTTACACATGGATTCAATCTGTGTCGCGTTACTGGGGTTGATCTCTAATTAGCTTATGTCAGATGCTGCATGTTTTTTACACATAGCGGTACTGACTTGTATAGTGCTGGGATCTCACTCCAGATGTGTGTTTTTCTCTTTTAAATCACGACTACTAGTGACCCTGTTCACTTTTTATTTAGGTCTTAAATAAATGTTAAGTTTTATGTTAGTGTCTCCTAGGAGATTTTTGTACTTTCAACCTTGCTGCTATATTGAATAATACATCAAGATACCCACAGTATGAAAGAGTAACTGTATTTAAACTCAAAAGTAAATGTCACTCAGACAAGCATACGAGTAAGTTATGCCACTACATTTTTTTTTTATTTTATCATCATTTAAAATCTCATGGTTCATTCAATATATATAAGTTATGTTCTATGTACATCATATACAGTATATACAGTATATGCCGTGTGTGTAAATATATATATATATATATATATATTAATTAGAGGAAAATAAAATTTTAACTAAAAAATGTGGTCATGACACACATGACACGTTATGAGGCAAGGATCTGCTGCTGACACTGTCATGGGGGTAACGTCCCCAAATTCTCTACTAAGGTACCCCATTCTGGTAACGATCCTCCTGCCTTGTATATGATCCTGCTCATGTACCCCATCCAGCCTGCTCATAATATACCCCCATCCAGCCTGCTCATAATATACCCCCATCCATCCTGCTCATAATATACCCCCATCCATCCTGCTCATAATATACCCCCATCCATCCTGCTCATAATATACCCCCATCCTGTTATATGGCCTGTATCCTATGGCACAGAAAAAAAATAAAACGCTTATACTCACCTTACCTCCCTCCCTGCAGCACTGATCATCTTCCTCTGATCTGTGTAGACACTAGCGGCGCGCACAGCGATGACGTTCGCTGTGTTCACCGCTCTCTACACAGATCAGCTGACCGGCACAGACAGGAAGACATCGCGATGCTGCAGGGGGACAGCTCCACACACTGTGACGGGTGAGTACACTGATTCACTGCACCCCACGCTGATAATGATGCACGGGGGCAGTGAATACAGCCGCACATGATCATTCCAGGCTGCAGTTGCCAGGGGTGATCATGCGGGCCGGCTGTTAATTATGCGCGCAGCCCCCCCGCCCATCACCCCGCCCACCTGTCAGCGCCGGCTTCACCGTTGAGAGATGGGTGGGAGGATGGGCGTGCATATGTAATGAGCGGGCCCACGTGGTCACGGCAGGCTGCTATAGCCTGCTCGTGCCCCCGATGACCCGCTCCACCGCAGCCACATTCAGACCATAAGACGCACCCCCCCATTTCCCCCCAACATTTGGGGGGAAAAAAGTGCGTCTTATGGTCCGAAAAATACGGTATATATATATGTATATCTTCCCCTGTAATCAGTAGAATCAAACTTACTTGTAGGGAAAACTTAATCCTGCTGCAAATAAAGCCCTATCCACCAACAGGTAAAATATATCTTTGTACATATATCTTTTCTCAGCCCAGACCCCAATCAGAGGACAATAAAGCTTTCACACTGCCATAGTGATAGTTCTGCTTCACATAACTTGTCTTCTTTACGGCTCTATGTCCTGTGGTGTATAAATATGTGACTCTTCAGATTTTGTGTTATACCATGCAGGGCCGTATTTGCCACTAGGCACCCGTGGTCCCGTGCCTAGGGCGGCACGTTGCGGGGGGCGGCACTTTCTGGCAGCAAAAAAAAAAAAAAAAAAAAAAAAAAAATTTAAAAAAAAAAAAAAAAAAAAAAAAATTTTATAAAATTTTTTTTTTTTTTTTTTTTTTTTTTTTTTTACATCCCCGCCCCCCGTCCCTCCCTCCGTTACACTCGGCTGTGTTCCGGGGGGGAAGGTAGGCGCACTTCTGCTGTCTATTTCAATACATTGCGGGCTCCATGTTCCATGACCTGCACTTCCGGGGTCAGAGGCGCGCGGGCGCGACATTCAGCTGACTGCCCCGTGCTGCAGCGTCCAATGCTGCAGATGACACACGCCGTGGAGGAGGACGCGTCTGAAGCTGGAGCCAGCCAGAAGAGGAGCCAGCCAGAGCAGGGCGGCGGGCACCGGAGCAGGTAAGGCAGAGGCAGAGCCTAGAATGTATGGGCTCCTTACAGGTTAGTTGATGATCGTTGCAAATTGCGATGCCTCTTTTTGTCCACTGTAATCATGCAAGGGGAGGCTGGGGGGAGAGAGGCTGGGAAGAGAGGGAGGCTGGGAAGAGAGAGAGGCTGGGGGAGGCTGGGAAGAGGGGGAGGCTGGGAAGAGAGGGAGGCTGGGAAGAGAGAGAGGCTGGGGGGAGGCTGGGAAGAGAGAGAGGCTGGGGGGAGGCTGGGAAGAGAGAGAGGCTGGGGGGAGGCTGGGAAGAGAGAGAGGCTGGGGGGAGGCTGGGAAGAGAGAGAGGCTGAGGCTGGGAAGAGAGAGAGGCTGGGAAGAGAGAGGCTGAGGGGAGGCTGGGAAGAGAGAGAGAGGCTGAGGCTGGGAAGAGAGAGAGGCTGAGGCTGGGGGAGGCTGGGAAGAGAGAGAGGCTGGGAAGAGAAAGAGGCTGAGGCTGGGGGGAGTCTGGGAAGAGAGAGAGAGGCTGAGGCTGGGAAGACAGAGAGGCTTAGGCTGGGGGGAGGCTGGGAAGAGAGAGAGGCTGAGGCTGGGAAGAGAGGCTGAGGCTGGGGGGAGAGAGGCTGAGGCTGGGGGGGAGGCTGGGGGGAGAGAGAGGCTAAGGCTGGGGGGAGAGAGGCTGGGGGGAGAGAGAGGCTGAGGCTGGGGGAGTCTGGGAGGGGGAGGCTGATGCTGAGGGAGGCTGATGCTGAGGGAGGCTGGGAGGGGGAGGGTGAGGCTTGGAGGAGGGAAGCTGATGCTGAGGGAGACTTGGAGGAGGGAGGGAGGAGGGAGGCTGATGCTGGGGGAGGCTGGGAGGAGGGAGGCTGATGCTGGGGGAGGCTGGGAGGAGGGAGGCTGATGCTGGGGGAGGCTGGGAGGAGGGAGGCTGATGCTGGGGGAGGTTGGGAGGAGGGAGGCTGAGGCTAGGGGAGGCTGGGAGGAGGGAGGCTGATGCTGGGGGAGGTTGGGAGGAGGGAGGCTGAGGCTAGGGGAGGCTGGGAGGAGGGAGGCTGATGCTGGGGGAGGTTGGGAGGAGGGAGGCTGAGGCTAGGGGAGGCTGGGAGGAGGGAGGCTGAAGCTGGGGAAGGCTGGGAGGAGGGAGGCTGAGGCTGGGGGAGGCTGAGGCTGGGGGAGGCTGGGAGGCTGAGGCTGGGGGAGGCTGGGAGGAGGGAGGCTGGGAGGAGGGAGGCTGGGAGGGGGAAGGTGAGGCTTGGAGCAGGAAGGCTGATGCTGGGGGAGGCTGGGAGGAGAGAGGCTGATTCTGGGGGAGTCTGGGAGGGGGAGGCTGATGCTGAGGGAGGCTGATGCTGAGGGAGGCTGGGAGGGGGTGGGTGAGGCTTGGAGGAGGGAAGCTGATGCTGAGGGAGACTTGGAGGAGGGAGGCTGAGGCTGGGGGAGGCTGGGAGGAGGGAGGCTGAGGCTGGGGGAGGCTGATGCTGGGGGAGGCTGGGAGGAGGGAGGCTGATGCTGGGGGAGGCTGGGAGGAGGGAGGCTGATGCTTGGGGAGGTTGGGAGGAGGGAGGCTGAGGCTGGGGGAGGCTGGGAGGAGGGAGGCTGAGGCTGGGGGAGGCTGGGAGGAGGGAGGCTGGGAGGAGAGAGGCTGATGCTGGGAGGGGGAATGTGAGGCTTGGAGGAGGGAGGCTGATGCTGGGGGAGGCTGGGAGGAGGAAGGCTGATGCTGCGAGGAGGAAGGCTGATGCTGGGAGGAGGAAGGCTGATGCTGGGAGGAGGAAGGCTGATGCTGGGGGAGGCTGGGAGGAGGAAGGCTGATGCTGGGGGAGGCTGGGAGGAGGGAGGCTGATGCTGGGGGAGGCTGGGAGGAGGGAGGCTGATGCTTGGGGAGGTTGGGAGGAGGGAGGCTGAGGCTAGGGGAGGCTGGGAGGAGGGAGGCTGAAGCTGGGGAAGGCTGGGAGGAGGGAGGCTGAGGCAGGCTGGGAGGAGGGAGGCTGAGGCTGGGGGAGGCTGGGAGGAGGGAGGCTGAGGCTGGGAGGAGGGAGGCTGAGGCTGGGAGGGGGAAGGTGAGGCTGGGAGGAGGGAGGCTGATGCTGGGGGAGGCTGGGAGGAGAGAGGCTGATGCTGGAGGAGGCTGATGCTGGGGGAGGCTGGGAGGAGAGAGGCTGATGCTGGAGGAGGCTGATGCTGGGGGAGGCTGGGAGGAGAGAGGCTGATGCTGGAGGAGGCTGATGCTGGGGGAGGCTGGGAGGAGAGAGGCTGATGCTGGAGGAGGCTGATGCTGGGGGAGGCTGGGAGGAGAGAGGCTGATGCTGGAGGAGGCTGATGCTGGGGGAGGCTGGGAGGAGAGAGGCTGATGCTGGAGGAGGCTGATGCTGGGGGAGGCTGGGAGGAGAGAGGCTGATGCTGGAGGAGGCTGATCCTGGGGGAGGCTGGGAGGAGAGAGGCTGATGCTGGAGGAGGCTCATGCTGGGGGAGACTGGGAGGAGAGAGGCTGATGCTGGAGGAGGCTCATGCTGGGGGAGGCTGGGAGGAGAGAGGCTGATGCTGGGGGAAGCTGGGGGAGAGAGGCTGAAGCTGGGGGAGGCTGGGGGGAGAGAGGCTGATGCTGGGGGAGGCTGGGGAGAGAGAGGCTGATGCTGGGGGAGAGGCTGCTGGTGAAGGCGGGAGAGAGCGGCTGCTGCTGGGGGAATGGGAGAGAGGGGCCAATGCTAGAGACAGAGGACAAGGGTTGAGGGATAGAGCAATGACAATATCGATGGGGGGGAGTGTAAGGACTCAGAATAAGAGGGGGCCAGCATTGGGAGCTCATTATGGAGAAGGGGCAGCATGTCTGGGCTCAGTATGGAGTGGAACAATGTAGGGGAGTCAATATCAAGAGTGGGGTAGTGTGTGTGTGGGGGGTCTCAGCATAAGCGTTAGTGTGGTGGTCTTAGGATGAATGGGGCAGCATGGAGGTGACATTATGGAAAAGAGGAAGGCAGCATTAGGAGCTCATGGAGAGGGGCAGCATGCATGGGACACTGAGGAGGGGGCAGCATGCATGGGACATTGTGAGGAGGGGACAGCATGCATGGGACACTGTCAGGAGGGGGCAGCATGCATGGGACACTGTCAGGAGGGGGCAGCATGCATGGGACACTGTCAGGAGGGGGGCAGCATGCATGGGACACTGTGAGGAGGGGGCAGCATGCATGGGACACTGTGAGGAGGGGGCAGCATGCATGGGACACTGTGAGGAGGGGGCAGCATGCATGGGACACTGAGGAGGGGGCAGCATGCATGGGACACTGTGAGGAGGGGGCAGCATGCATGGGACACTGTGAGGAGGGGGCAGCATGCATGGGACACTGAGGAGGGGGCAGCATGCATAGGACACTGTGAGGAGGGGGCAGCATGCATGGGACACTGAGGAGGGGGCAGCATGCATGGGACACTGTGAGGAGGGGGCAGCATGATGTGAGGTCAATGTGCAGATCATATTTCATAATT